>NC_142943.1:47009896-47072396 GCF_046866305.1 Octopus bimaculoides
TTGTGCAGCGAGAAGATGTCAGAGAATCGACACTTCGACACAGATTTCATTCTGAACTGAAGACGTTTTATTTATTCTGTTCACCAAATGCCGTCGGACTAAATCACAACAAATTATCGCTACATACACCGCTAATGGCTCTGTGGCATAATGCCTAAGAAATCTAGTATTTGAAGAACAAGTGTTTTTAGTGACAGAATCTCTCGTTTCTATCCAAAAGTCAATTTTACATTCTCGCAAAATGTGACTCATGCTCGTTGTCTAATGCTGAACGTTAACGATTGTTCCTTCAGTTTATTTTTTAACCCCGGGTCAGCCCTAGTCAGACAGACTTGTGTCCAAAGACGTTCTACACGTGACATTCCCATCTTTTACATATCTAAGATTATATTGGCCAATGTGTCCTTTCCTAAAAGTTTGAAGATTTGTCTGCTACTTTTTGCTGGTTGTGCAACTTTATGACGGCTCTCACTCTCTCTCTCTCTCTCTCTTTGGAGCATTTATTAATAGCTGTCTCAGTCAGATGGATGGTTCGTATACTTTCATGGGTTGTTTATCTTTTATAATAGTACATAAGAAGCATACAAACTATTCGAATAAATGCGACACGTTTAAAACTGGTTGGAATTTAAAGATCATGGCGACGGATTTCAGTTTGGTGAAAAATTATGTGTATTGAATTACGAGTTCTAAAGTTAACGTAAGTTCTGCCACGAATGCAATTTGGCAAAAAATATTTTATGTGTGCGATTTTAAACATATATTTTAAAAACTTGGATCATAAATCGGTTAAAACAATCATCAGGCATCACACAGACTCTCGAAAATGCAATGTTCAGCAAAAAGTTTGCTTGTAAATTCAGCTGATTAATATAAGTAAAGGAAACTATCTCAAATTCTGTAAGAAGCGCATTCATCAAATATAGTGTGATAGTTACTTGTACTAAACTGTATCTTTTAAAATAAGAACTGCTTTAATATCAAATCAAATATGGAAATTCTCTAATTATATTTTCAAATTTTCAATCAATTTATCATTAGAAAAATATTCCATCATATTTAAGCAGAATGTTATTATACCTATCAGTATTAACCATTTGCTTCAATAAAATATAAATGTTCAGTATTTCTTCTACTTCGTCTCATACAAGCTTTTTATGCAACTCCCGTTCTTCAGAAAGCATAATTTACCAGTAGAAAAAACTACATGGCTGGGAAGCAATGCTTCTCAACTACAGATTGATATGTATTAATCAAAGTGTACAGTATTATGTATCCATTCTGGCCGATCTTACCACTTGATTTCGCACTACGTATTAAACCGGACGTTAGATAACAGCTCGGTTAAGTAATACCATGTGCTCGTTAGAGGAAACAGCTATTGAAAAATAGTGTGCATGCAGTATGTATGTATGTATGTATGTATTTATGTATGTATGTATGTATACACATACACTCAGTGTATAGAAGTGGCTATAATCCAAGCTATGTCCTCGCGAAGTATATCTGCACATTTTAGTAGTCAGATCTATGTATCTAGATGTTCTATTTTAAATGAGAATTTTAATTCCATACTACAGGTGTTTCGTTACAGTGTAGGAAATATATTATGGAAATAAATAAATAAATATGGACTGCAATTTGAGCGAAATAAGGAAGATTGACAGGAAAATCCGTAAGCTGCAGACTTGCAATAAGATGCACCACCCAAAGGCAGACACAGATCGTCTTTACCTTTCTAGAGCTCAAAGAGGTCGAGGCTTGATCCTTTTTGAAATTTCTTACAAAACCACCGCAAGTGGACTGGGAAAATATCTTGAAACATCTTACGACTGGATGCTAAAGTTCGTTGAAGAGACTTAGGTAGGTTCATTCTGTTGCCAAGGAGAGCAAAAAATTTGCTAATGAGTTCATGCATAATACCCAGGTTGAACAGCATGATGGAAGTGCAGCAACTGTTGTTGCAATGAAGATGAAAGGAACGGTAAAGCAAAAAGCGTTTGAACAATTGGCTGATAGAGGAACAACAATCTCGGCATCGCGAATATGTGGTCCGTGGCAAACAAGCTGATGTAGACCAGAAGCACACCCAACAATGGCTACGGAGCTCAGGGCTAAATGCAGAGAGTGAAGGCTTTATCTTGGCTGCTCAAGATCAGAGCTTATCGACCCGGAACTACAAAGCCAATGTGAGGAAAAATGGTGGAGATCCAAAGTGCCGATACTGCAACGATGGGATAGAAACAGTGGACCACCTAATCTTTTGGTGTAGGGTTTTAACGCCTGTAGGGTTCAAATCAAGACATGACAGAGTTGGTCAATATCTACATTGGATAGTGTGTCAGCATCATAAAATCAAAACTGCTAACAAATGGTACAGGCACCACCCCGAGGCTATAACTGAGGGAGAAAATGTAACTATTCCCTGGGACTTCCCAGTATGTACAGACCAAGTCATCAAAGCAAACAAACCAGATATTATTGTGAAAGACCAAAACAATAAAGTCTATTTATTGATCGACATGAGCATATCATGTGACCATAACATCTAGACAAAAGAATTTGAGGAACTCAGAAAATATAAAGATTTGCTAATCGAAATCGAAAAGATGTGGCATTTCAGGACGGTTGCAATACCAGTAATTGTAGGAGCACTTGGAATGATCAAAAAAGAATTCCTCTTACTCCTGGTGGAGTAAGAGGAATTCTTGGAACGAAGACGTCATCATTTTTTCCACATCCAGAAAGAAGGATAGCCTCGATAACCTTTGACATCATTTTCTTTATCACCAGTCGTGTTCCATTGCAAAGTCTTGGTGGTTCCAGATTGCGGAGTAACATTACAGGAGTTCCAACTTTAAGTGCTAATATGTGGGGACGTAGTCCAGGAGGCTCCAACGAATTGAGAAATTCAGGAGGATAGTTCACCACTTCATTTTTATATGGAATTGTATCAACAGACTTGTTCCCGATCCGACTCAGGTGTAGCAGGCGGCCGGGGACCCGAAAGATGGAAATCCACGCTCGGTCGGGACGAAACCAGAGGAAATTCTGGAAGTCCAAAGTGCCTCTGACGTGGAAATCGATCGTCGGAACCGGGTGTAGGGGCAAAAGACCAATCGAGCCGTCTAGTAGCTGGTTCACTCTGAAGTTTCCCTCAGTATAGGTGGCGCTAGCGGCAGAACGACGCACAATTCCGTCCGGTAAAGCGATTGACTGGAGGCCCCGGGGACGTTGACGGTCTCGATCTACTCTCGAAATCGGAACGGGTGAAACGGACCGCTCCTCTCTTGATCGGAGGCGGCCGTATATCGCAGCCATTGTGACGCGACGAATGCACGGTGCCAAGTGGGCCACTTTTGGTAAGCAGAACTGGTGATGTGGTACGAACCGAACGTCCAGCTTCGCCTATTAGATCCCCGATAGGGTGTCGGTCGATATAGACAGCAGGACGGTGGCCACGGAACTCGGAATCCGCTCAGGAGTGTGTAACAACCTACCTGCTGAATCGACCGGCCCCGAAAATGGATGGCGCTGGAGCGAGCGACCGATGCTGGTGAAAAGTAACAACCACATACAATCACCAAACATCGTCCAAGTTAACCCTCTTCACCTTCACGGTTCCGGGTACAGTCCCACTGCATGGCACCTTGGGCAAACACTGGAGTTTAAAGGATATGTTGTTGTACAGCTATTATACTATTAAAATTTTTTTTTTTTTTTTGCTCGGGTCAAACACTAGAATTTAAAGGTCATGGTCTGACGATGTGATGAAACGGAAAATAAGGCTGGAGAAGAAATGTCTGTCGCAAAGTGTGTTTCGTAAAAGATGGAAGCAAGTATGTTGCGAGTGAAAGAACCTGTCTTAACGAGAACCAAAAAAGAACAAAGCAACGTCTTCAGTGTGAGTTTTTGGTTTGTAGGGTCGACCGCGTCCGCTTCATTTTTTGTTAATCACTCATTTTCATTTAATTGTATATATTTTAATTGTTTATTTATTCATACGTTTCGTCTCATTCGATACCCTGACCCCAATGTTTGTTTCGTCTGTCCTCGTATCGTCCCCTCTTTTTCTCAACCTCATGGTTAATAAAGAAAATGGTCTAACGATATGAATTTTCCGAGTCCTCTCCTCCACCCCCCGTTCGCGAGCGCGCATTTATTTTTCATATTCGTTTACAGCAAATTGTGTTACACCTATTACACTATTTTGTTTTCGTTTCTTTTTTTTTTTTTTGCTCGGGTCAAATCCTTTAGTTTGACCCTTTCCCCTCCCCCCATCTTTTCCCCCAACTTTCTGGCTGTTCTCACCGCGTTCAAAATTTACTTTATTTTCTGTAATATATATATATATATTTTACTTGGGTCTGGTCGTTTATCTTGCCAATTAAACACGCACGCACACGCACGCACGTATGCAAAATAAAACTTGAAATTTTGTAGAGATATATATGTTATCAGTGGTACTACTAAAGCAGCGCGGACCCGAACGCGCAGTCGCGCAGTCGCGCAGTCGCGCGTCCGCGCTAGCTAGTCGTGAGTGGTCGATCCTAACCCTAACCCTAAACACGTATTCATTTGCACACGCGAGTTAGGGATAGGGTTAGGGTTAGGGTTAGTGATAGGGTTAGGGTTAGGGTTAGGGACAGGGTTAGGGTTAGGGTTAGGGATAGGGTTAGGGTTAGGATCGACCACTCAAGACTAGCTAGCGCGGACGCGCGACTGCGCGACTGCGCGTTCGGGTCCGCGCTGCTTTAGTAGTACCATTATCAGTTTCCGAATATAGGTCTGCACCTCGCCAATTTTTTTTTTTCCATATTAAATTCCAATATAACAGTAATCTACATTATCAGAAGGATAGTTGCAGAGAATACCATTACAAAAATATCTATTTTTCTGAAAGTTCTAAGGAAACAAAATCGGAAGAGGGCATTCTTGTGCAGTTACACCCCATTTTAAATATGTTGATGTCGAAAACCGTTAAACTTTATTATTTGCTTGTTATGTTTGTTTACATAATTTTTATTACATTTTTTCAGTCTACAAAAATATTTGAACAGTTACCTCCCCCTTGTTTATTTTTCGTCTCAGTTGTTTTGTCTCCAGTAGGTGTCGCTAGAGGGCATGCAGCAGCAGCAGCAGCGCCATCGATCAAAGGGGAGATAAACACAAGTTGATAAAAACTCTCCAAACTCCGAAGTTGTCCGAGCAACGATGGAGGAGCGAAGCACCTTTAAGATTCCTGTTTAAAAAACCCACACAAGCTGGCCACCGTCTGCATTTAAATACGCCGTACTATATATATATATATATGGCTGGTGGTAACCAACAGAACGAAATACTGAACCTTCCGCAACTGATGCCAATTATTTAAAATGAAATAAGAATTATGTAAAACACAGACAAGCTCTCAAAGCATTCTCTTTGATGCTGTCTTCCATCTCTTGAAATATTTCGTTTGTAAACTTTACCAGGAGGAGAAGGAATATTCATTCTTGCCAATCTTCTAATTTACTAGACTTTTGTGAAGAATTACTTGCTGGCTTTAGTTTGTTTGTTAGAATTATTCGGTTTGTGTGTGGTTGTTGTTTTATTCATGTTTTAAGGTAAATCAATTTTATTTTGTTCTTAACTTCATTTAAATTTTGTTAAGATGTTTTGGGAGAGGAGCAACGGGGAAAAATAACTTTTAGGTAGATCTACACTTGTATTCTTGATGTTGCTCAAGGACTCGCACCTTACTAAGTTACTTTTTTACCTCAGTTTGTTTGTTTGTTTGTTTGGAGATGCATAAAAAGTAATTTTTTCTCTCCCCTTCTCGTTTAACAAGTAAGCAAACATCTCCTGTAGTCATAAATATATTTATAAATGGTGGTGTATGTTCGTAATGGAGTCTAAAGTAGTAGATGCCCAAAACCAGCATTCAGCAGCAGTTGGTAACAGTTCTAGGAACAGCAATAGTAGTAGTGGTAATACAACTGCTTCTGCCACTAGTAGTAGTAGTAGTAGTAACAACAGCAATAGTAGTAGTGGTGGTAATAATAGCAATAATGTTGGTATAAACAACAATAGTTCTTTGGGATGTCCCCCGAACAACAGTGTCAGCAGTAGTAACATGAATAATAACAACAACAACAACAGCCGTACCACCACCACAAATAATTCTGTAACAAACCAAACTAACAGCTGCAACAAGAAAAACCGGGAAGTTATCAATAATTCTGATGACCAATGCTCGACTATTTCTTCAAGTAAGATCGATAACGTGTGTTCGTCTTCGGACTTAGTAAACACGGCCCGCGGCAATGCAACTCCTTCGAAGTTACAAAAACCAAAAAGTGACTCAAACCAAACGGATTGTAATATACGGGAATCTGTGGACGATAATTGTGAAAGCTCATCCTCTGTTACAAACCTATTTTCGTCGGTTTCGGGATTCTCTCAGTTGCATCCAACTGCTTCAAATGATGCCACACACCTAAACTCTTGTTTCAACCACTGCACAAATACTTCATCTGTATCAAACTCGAATCCTTGTTCCTATTCAGTGCCTTTTTCTGATTCGAACACACACCGTCCGATAAGTGGAGGAGCAGCTGCGAACCCATCGCTATCCCGCGCTGCTGGCAATTCAAGCACAAGCGGGGGCCCTTATAACTGGCAGGCCTCCAAGATATCTGTCCGAGAACGACTGGCTTACCTCTACAACAATGATGTTATGAGCGATGTAAAGTTCCGTGTTGGCAAGTCTCCTGACTCGCAGATAATCCCAGCGCACAAGTTTGTACTCTCTGTTGGCAGTGCTGTCTTCGATGCTCTTTTCAACTGGATGAAAACCAGTAACTACACACACGAAAACCTGATTGATATTCCTGATGTGGAGCCGAGCGCCTTCTTGGCTTTGTTGCGATTCCTCTATTGCGACGAAGTCCAAATTAATCCCGAAACCGTCATGACGACTCTGTATGCTGCTAAAAAATACTCTGTGCCAGCACTGGAGAAGGAATGTGTTGAGTTTTTGAAAGGTAACCTCTCCAGTGACAATGCCTTTTTGTTGCTCAGCCAAGCGAGACTGTTTGATGAGTCACATTTAGCTTCACTCTGTCTGGAAACTATTGATAAAAATACTTCGGAGGCCCTCGCGGCTGAAGGCTTCACAGATATAGATCTCGACACAATGGCCGTAGTTCTTGAAAGGGACTCTTTAGGAATCCGTGAATGCAAGCTGTTCACGGCGGTTTGTCGTTGGGCTGAAGCAGAATGTCTCCGACAAAATCTGACAGTTACGCCAGCTAACCAAAGGAAGGTTCTTGGTAAGGCACTTCACCTTATCAGATTCCCACTGATGTCTGTTGAGGAGTTTGCTAGGGACTCTGCTCAATCTGGTATCCTTTTAGATAGAGAAGTTGTAGATCTTTGTAGATCTTTTCCTATACTTTATCAGTTCAAAACCAACCTCCAGCTTTTCAGATGTGCCCCGTTGCAGTTTGACTGGCAAAGAACAAGTGATATCACGTTTCTGTCAAATTGAGAGCCGATGGGGTTACAGCGGTACAAGTGATAGAATCAGGTCAGTCACATTTTCTCTTTTACATCAATCGATTCTACACACATTGCTCCAATATTT
Source organism: Octopus bimaculoides (assembly GCF_046866305.1). NCBI lineage: Eukaryota > Metazoa > Mollusca > Cephalopoda > Octopoda > Octopodidae > Octopus > Octopus bimaculoides. Next base: position 47,017,524 of record NC_142943.1, read on the forward strand.
TTCATTACTTTACGTTGTTGACATTATTTACACACACACACACACACACATATCTATCTATCTATATATATATATATATATATATATATATACACCAACATTTAACGAGGGAAATATTCTTTATAAACGTTTATTTAGGAACCTTATAACGACTCCCTCATGGAAACATTTTCCCTAATTTTCGAAACTTGAGAAACTAAAATGGACAAATTAGATTTCTATGAAAATCGAGTTAAACACCAAAGTAGAAATTCCATTGAATAACCCTAACCCTAACACTAGTTTTGTGAGATTTGGCTGTTATATCTAGCATGTAAATAGCCTGCTTGGTGGGGGGGGGGGTTGAAATTTTTCAAAAAATTTTTTTTCAGAATCGCAATCTCCATAGCCTAAAACGTGGGATTCCGTAAAAAAAATTAATAAATAAGGGGGGGGAAAGGTTCAGATTACATATAGTCCATCTCTACCAAAACAACAAAAAAAAGTCTGTTTCCTCATGGAATGAAATAATACCAAAGACTTTTGCTGCAACTTTTTAGAATTGATTCTTCACCATTTCTTGTTCTGAGTTTTTGTTTTGAAATAAAATAATTTTAATAAAGCTGTTTTGATTAATACAATTAAAAAAGATGAGTTCTCACTTAAAAATATGTAACTTAACTTTGGATGGCGATTACAGATGTAGTACATTCTATATTTTCCCTTTAAGAACTAAATCTGGCTAATCAATCACTAATAATCGATGTCTGTCTGCTTCCATCAGCAAATGTAAGAAAGAGAAATTGATTTTCTTCGACCTTTTTTTTCTTTTTTTTTTCTGTTGAAGAATTATAATAAAAACAAGGAACACTTTTTGAAACATTCTTTATCTGTTTCCCTTCCTCCGACTCCTTTTCAAATCACCACACCCTCTTAAAATAGGATTTATTTTCATTCCATTTTAGTTGGCACTGATAAATCTAGTTGAATAGCGAAGCTAATAACTAAAAGTAATATTCTTAATAAATGTTGCAGACATTTAGCATAGATACAGTTTTGTTAATGGTTTGTGATAAACAAAACTCAATATTTTGATGCTTATTTACGACTGAATCAATTTTATACACTCGAGTAACAAATTTACCATCAAAATTCTCCTTTGTTTTTAAATATAAATAAGAGGAGAGACTACGAAGTGGATTCCTTGTATAAATATTATTTACAGTCCTCGGACGTTTTTTTTGTATTTTTTTTTTGTACGTATGCTGACCACTGGTTCAAATTGGTATTATTTAATTTCTTTGTCTTGTTTTGCCAATAAAACGACTAAGTTTCTTTTTTCTTTTTGTTTTCTCCCCCCCCCCCCCACTTTCCTTCCACTGAAACATTTCCAATGTTTTGTTTGTTTGTGAATTGGAAGATTCAATAGATTGGTGGCGGCCAAAATGCGTTTCTCTATTTAGCTTGGAATCTGAGTTGGAATCCTACCGAGGTAGACTTTGCTTTTCCCATCTCACCATGATCGTCTGTACCAGGGATTCTCAACGCTCCCACTTTTTTTTTTTTTTTTTTTAATTTTTTTTTAATCTACGTACCTCTCTGATTTTTAATTTACTCAACTGGAAATCCGTTTATATTTTTATAATTAAATATTATAAGGGACTGTTTAAAAAAAAAAATTTTAATATTGGGAAAGTGTTGCCAATTTATTGCAGATAAATTTTAGCCACAAAATATGTGAACCCTAGTTAAGAACCATGAGTCTATATCCAGGATTTGAGCCCTTGGGAGCTTTTTTTTCTCCCCTCTGTTTCTTCATTCTATTACATCAGTCTTCATCAGACTCCAGCTGTGTCCCTATTAAACTTACTAGTTCCGAGGGAAATCTGACAAAAAAAAAAAAAAAAAATGAAATAAATTCATTTGGCACCAGATGAAGACATTTGAATTGTTTCCAACTTCCATGTAATTTAGTTGGTGAGGACAATGGAAGCTGGCAAGCTTTGTTTATGAGTTTTACATCCCCATGTATCAACAAATATGTTTGTGATAAGCCAGACATTGTCTTTAATGCAGCCTCTTTCATTTCATGAACCAGTTAAACTAGTTCTCATAAAATATATTCTGTAAATAATTCAAAGGATCAGCTCCATCAGTGTTTTGGCATCCCATTTTTGCATGCTTGCATGAGTTTGACAGAACTTGCTGAGGCAAATGCTCTTTCTGTCACCCACCCTTCCTTGATGAATATTTTAGCCAATCCTTTAAACACCAGCAGCTCAATGACTGGCTGTCTTCATGCAAAAGATTCCAAAGGTGTGACACTGTTTGTATAACTGGAATGGTTGTTTACACTTGGTGTGCAATGCCAAGACAAGGGAGACCTGAACACATACGAGTGTGTATGGGTGTATATTACTCTTTTACTTGTTTCAGTCATTTGACTGCAGCCATGCCGGAGCACCACCTTTAGTCGAGCAAATCGACCCCAGGACTTATTCTTTGTAAGCCCAGTACTTATTCTATCGGTCTCTTTTGCCGAATCACTAAGTTATGGGGACGTAAACACACCAGCATCGGTTGTCAAGCGAAGTTGGACACACACACACACACACACACACACACACGTATATACATATATACGACAGGCTTCTTTCAGTTTCCGTCTACCAAATCCACTCACAAGGCTTTGGTCGGCCCAAGGCTATAGTAGAAGACACTTGCCCAAGGTGCCATGCAGTGGGACTGAACCCAGAACCATGTAGTTGGTAAGCAAGCTACTTACGGCACAGCCACTCCTATATATGTTTATATACATACACACACATTTGTTTTTTCATACCGGTATGGGTTAGGTCAATGCTTCTCAATTGGGGTCCACAGAAGATTTTGCTGTTAAAAATTTCTCTCCAATAAATTGGTCATACTTCTGCAATACGCAAAATAATTTAACGATTTTTATTTTCATATAATTCCTAATGATTTTTAATTATAAAAATCTGATTGAATTTTTTTTTAACCTCAGATGGTTATGAGGATCCAGGTGAGTAAAACCTTAATCAAAGGAGTTCATAGGTAAAAAAAAAAAATTTAGAATTGCTGGGTTTGATCAATCTATTATTGGAGCGTTGTATTACAGCCAGGTGCTCTTCCTGTAGCTAACTTGAACCCGTCTTCAAATAAAGGATCTCTGACAGCACAAAGTCAGTGGACAGCTTGGCAGCAGAAAATGGCATTACTACTTGGAGATCAGAGATTTTTGGAGAACTGCAAATATAAGTGCATGCATGCACACACACACACATACACACAGAGGCTTCTTTCAGTTTCTGTCTACCAAATCCACTTATAAGACTTTGGGGTCAGATTGGTGCTTGTAGTAGAAGGCACTGCACAGTGAGATTGAACCCAAAACTGTGTGCTCTGGAAGCAAATATTTTGACTACATAACAAGCTATATACAACCTTAATTGCTAAATTGCTAACAAATGTAGATTTTTATTTCTCTGGAGCATCCTTCTTTATTTTAAAAGCATCATCCTGCAAGATTCTCTCTTCCAACAGTTACACTTTAGCTAATTCTCTGATCTAATTTTGATTCTCAGTTGCAGCTTTGTCGTCCATTCATCTGTGAGTGTTTCTGGCTTTGTGAAATAAACTCTTTTACTCCTGACAAAGCAAGAGTAACTATGGAAGCTATAACTTACATCTTAAAAAGAATTCTTCAGAAGAGGAATTGTTGAAATATGTTGAGTCTTTGTGCCAAGAAACCAATATAAAGGCCTTTTCGTTTTCTGGGTCACTTGCAATGCCATCTCTCTCTCTCTCTTTCTCTCTCTCTCTCTCTCTCTCTCTTTTTCTCTTTCTCTCTTTCTCTCTCTCTCTCTCTCTCTCTTTCTCTCTCTCTTTCTCTCTCTCTTTCTCTCTCTCTTTCTCTCTCTCTTTCTCTCTCTCTCTCTCTCTCTCTCTGATTTCCTTTGTATTCTCTTTTTTTTTTTGTTTTCCTTTTTATCTCCTAAAAACTTGCAACTGATCATTATTCGGTCAGCACATTTTTCATATGATGTCCCTTTTCCAGGTTTATGGTGAACCGAAGAATTTTTGTTGTTGGGTTTGGTCTCTATGGGAGTATACATGGCCCCACGGATTATTTAGTCACCATTGAAGTAAGATTTTTTTTTGACTCTTCTAAATTTTTCTTTTGTTTTGTTTTTTATATAATCCTCATAATTCTGCCTCTGTTTTTCATCCTGCTATGGGTTGGACAGTTTGACAGGGGCTGGCAAAGCCAGGGACCATTCCAGGTTCTTTAGTCTGTTTTAGCTTGGTTTCTACAGCAGGGTGCCCTTCCTAACACCAACCATTTTATAGGGAGTAGTGGGTGCTTTTTTGTGACACCAGCTCCAGTGCTTTTTTTGTGTGTTAGGGGCTGAAATGTGAGTGGTGGGGAGAAAGTTGATGGGGCAGAGCCCTTCAAGGACAAGTATTTATGTGACTGACCAGACTATTGGATGTTGTTATACATCACTGGTCACAATGCACTTTGCATCATTTCGGCTTTTGAATGATGCCACCCCACAGTTACCAAAAATTATAAGTGTGTGGTTCTGGGTAAAGTGGAAATATTTCAGTAATGGAGTAAAGATTGTTTGATAACATAACATGGCAGTCCTGGTTTAGGACATATGTTGTTGTAATTTAGTCCCAGGAGACATCGTCTCCAGCTGGCTGTATGACACGATCTGTCTCCTTATATTTTCAAACAAGGGAATCTAGCACCCCCACTCTCCAGCTGGAGACGATGTTTCCTGGGGCTGAATTACAGCAACATTCGTCCTAAACCAGGACTGCCATGTTATGTTGGCAAACAATCTTTACTCCAAAGTAATTTTGCTGAATATCTCTCGTTGTGAGATTTACAAATGGTAATTTTCTAATTTCTAAAATAGTTATCATCTTAATGTAAAGAATTCTTTATTTATGTCTTTATTTTACTAAATTTCTTCAAACCAATATGGGGTTTAAAGCAGTGGTTCTCAACCACAGCTCTCAGGGCCGCATGCGGACCTCATGCATCCTACTGGCTGCCCTGACAGTCTTCTCTCTATAAATATAATAATCATTTTTCTTTGACTTGTATTTTACCTTTTTCTGTACAGCCCCCTAAAAACAATCCAGGTTATGGATTGGACTGATGTTAAAAAGGCTGAGAACCACTTGTTTAGGGAGTCCATCCCCTGCTCCCACTTATTTAGGGAGTCCTACTGAGAAAAACCAGTTTTATTGTGTTGGTATTGCAGTAATCATCTTCATCTCTGGTTTAATTTGAATCGGGGCCAGGGGATGGATTAATGGTTATTAATCAGTGCCTTACAAAACACAAAAATTTAAACCTAAGTTTTTGAAGACTGTAACTTCTTTTATAAGACTTCACTTATTTGTATCTTTTAGTGATTATTTTTGTCTTTTTCTTTTTTCTTTTGTAAAGTTACTTCATGCCGACACAGGTAAAGTTCTGGGCCAAAATAATGGCACTTTCCATTGTGATGGATCTACCTCAACCTTCAGAGTCTTATTTAAGAAACCACTGGAAGTGTTACCAAATGTCAATTATACAGCATGCACCACTTTAAAAGTAAGAAAAGCTTTCTTTTTCTCCTTTCTCATAATTAAGCAGACACTAATGGGAGAATCCATTCTAGCAGAACAGGCCAATAGCTGGTTCCTGATATTCGTTTATTCTTTTTTCAGAACGACATTAGTGTCTAAATGCCCTTTTTCTTCACCCATAACAGTTTGACTCCCTATCTTGAAGCAAACAACGTATTTGAGAATGGTAATGTCGTTTTTGCTCCCAAAATCTGACGGGGAATTTAATAGTTGAGGGAAGCAGTAAAAATAGTCATGTTTACAGGAATTAAAGATATCTGTTTCATGGAAAATATTCTGAAGCAGTTAGGTCAAGTATTGAGCTGTTGATTCTTTACAAAAAGGATTTATACTGGGTGGTCATCTGGATTTGTGGTTTTGAAAGTGACTCTAATTCTCAACAGAAATGCAAGGTTTTAATGTCACAAGACAGGCAAAGCTGTTCAGTCTAAATATTCCAATTAATGGAATATTTAGACTAATTATCAGCTGTGTATGCCTCCCATTTTGTCTTGCCGTCTGTGATTGAAAAGGAAGCAGTCTGCTGGAGATAAACCATTTCTGATGAAACCATTTTTGGAACCTTCTCTAATGTAATGGTCTGTCACTTCTGCTGGAATGGATTCTGTTCTTTAAAATATATAATAGAGAAACAATTCTTAACCTTTTGATATCAACCTGGTTGAAATCGGTTCTGGCTCTGTAGTACAAATGTCTTGTTTTCATATGTTTTGAATTAAAATCTTCCACCAAACATTAGTCACAATTTATGTTCCTAACACTAGCTTAATGATAACTAAGTTATTTTACTAAATTCTTTGTTATATTTAAAGTAATTGAAAGAAACACAGAGCATCTCAACAGAAATATGGTAACAAAAGGGTTAAAGATCTTTCCTTATATCATTTGCTGACCTTCATTCCCATTAACTACAGTTTTGTAAATCTGACTCTTATCTAAGCCTGACAGATCTTCAGTACCAGCTACATTTGAACTTAAATATTCTTGTACGTATTACTTCTTTTGAAGCCAGGAATTCCTCTGTGAAGTGTAATCTTCCTCATTCCTCATGATCTACTCTTCTCATGCTAATTTTGCCAAGCTGGCGTTAGTCTGCATATTACCATTCCACTTGGTCTTTCATCATCTTAACCAGAGTGGGCAGCTTTGGTCTTAAACATCTTATCCCTTTCCTAATCTCCATCTGTGTTTTGCCCTCTGCTAACAGTACTCCTTAATCTTTCATCCATTTACATTCAGTGTACATTCTAATTGCATGTATCTTTTAAAACCCAGCTATTTTCTCATTTGTGTTCTTCTTTACATTCAGGCCAGACTCATCTAATCTCTCTCCATCCTCCCCACGTCTTAAAATCAGTGCAATATCGCACTTTCTTTTATCATACCGTTTGCCTCTACCTGGAGAGAAATCTCTTATTACCAAGTGTGAACTTTTACCATTCTTCCATCAACGAATAGTCATTAAATCCTATTGCTGTTCATGTGCAGTGGTCCTGTACATGTATTACACTTGACGTTTCTGTTCTGCAAGTCTGTCAGAGATGCCACTGGCTCTTATGTAGTGTATTCATTAGTTGCACTCAGTAAATCCAGGTTTCTATATATTTCCTGTCTCCATATCAAGCGAAGCCATCTCTTGGATGGCATTGGAGTATTGTTCACTTTGATCTTTGCCATGCTAGTTTAACCCAGTGGTTCATAACTGGGGTCCATTTGGCCCCTGACAGTCCATATAAGATTTTGGGGGTCAATGCAATAAAATATGGTAAATCAGGTATCCACAATTGTATTTTAAGGGCCCCTGGAAAAAAATTTTCTTTAGATGTATGTATTGCAAGAAACAGCTGGATTTCTTTCTCTAACATTTTACATTGTTCAACCTACACAAGTTGATGTGTGAAAAAGAAAATAGGAATTTTGAAAAAAAATTTTCTATAAACTTAGTTTTTAAACTTCAAATGGCTATGGGGTCCACCAGAATAAAATAGTAATCAAAGGGGTCTATGGATTAAAAAAAATGGTTGCGAACATATAGTCTCTTTGTTTTAAGGTTTGAACTCTTCAGTAGATTCTGCTGGGATTAATAACTGAGAGAGTAAAGCCCTTATACGCTTTCTATTCATTCAATCCACACTGAACACTTTCCTTGCAAACGGTGCTTGTGTACTTGGTTCAGCCAGTTTTCTCAGGCCACTCACCTGCTGTTAGGTCATCAGACTACAAAACGGGACCCTATCAAGCGGCTTCTCTAGAGTAACAAACAAGAAAGGCTTCTTCTCTAAAATACTTTGCTTTCAGTTGTTTCATTTAGAAAGATGAGATTCGTTTTGAGTTCCAGTGTTTACCTGCGATTTAATTAATTTTCAGATGAAGGAATAGAAAGTTATACATTATGTAAAAGCAGACCTGATGTGTAGTTTAATTGCAATCCTGGTTCTGTCTGCGAGTTTTCTTTGAAATGAATAGTTTACACACTACTGCTGTAATATCAACAGATACACTCATCACAATAAAATTCTTAGATTCTCTTTTTCTTTCATTGTTTTTTAATTATTTATATTGGATTATGAATTTGTGAAGATTAACAAAATGTATATACACACCTAAACTCTTGGATGTTCTAACAAAACTTATAAAACCATTTTTATAATTACAGATTTGTACATGTATCTAAGTGTTACTCTACAAACTATATTTGCTCTCCAAATTTCACTTGATTTTATAAGATAACTAACTTTACATTCCTACTTGAAATCTAGAATTATGTAATAAATCTCTGAAATTCTTCTAATATTTTATTACCTGTAAAAAAACATTTTTTGTTTAAAAAAAAAAAAAAAAAAAACTTTTTTTTTTTTTTTTGTCTTTTAATAGGGTCCTGATTCTTATTATGGCTCCCGAGGTCTGCGCCGAGTAACTCATGAGACTGTTTCAAGTGGCAAAGTTACTTTTCAGTTCACCTATGCAACTGGCAATAACAATGGCACATCTATAGAAGACGGTCAGATTCCAGAGATTATATTTTACACATAGTCCAAATGATTCCTTCCTTTTTCTTACCTCCCTAAAAATATCAGAAGATTCCCCCCCCCCCCAATCCAACTGCCCAATTCCTATTCTTCTGATTTCTTTGGAATCAAAATCCAATTTGCTGCTGCTGTCCCTTTTGTATGAACCAACCGTTTCCTGTTCCCAGATGAATATAAACTTTCATCTTTGGAGGACAGCTTCAAAGTATTATCTTGTCTATTGAGCACATGACTCATTTACTCAATCCTGAACCAGTATTAATTTGTGAGGATAAAGAACAACAATATCTTGCGAATACTGAAGAAATCTCCTCTCATCCCAGCCTCTATATCTTTTTGATACATTTTAATCCAAATCCCTGTAACTCTCACAACTAGGTACCAGCACGACAATTAGTGTTCACATTAAAATAGACAATCAGTGCCCAGACTCTGCCATGGACCCTTTATAAAGTGCCTGCATTCATTAGATCTGTTTCCCTAAGCCTGACATTTTCTTGCTGCCATTCCCCCCTAATGTAAGTTGAAATTTTAGAACTTGCAGTTGCATGTCTGGTTATTAAATTCCTTGTTGGGATTTTGAGATAACTTGAGTGTTAAATCAAATGAAGTCATAAAATAGAAATATTTTCAAAAGATTTTCCTTAAACATATATATATATATATATATATATATATATATACACACTCACATACATAGCAAATGAGTGCATATATATATATATATATATATATATATATATATATATATACACACTCATATACATAGCAAATGAGTGCATATATATATATATATATATATATATATATATATATATATATACACACACATACATAGCAAATGAGTGCATATATATATCTATATATATATATATTTGCCCATTGAATAAAATTGCAGTATTTCTTAGATAACTTTTATCAGTTAGCTATTTATCAAAATGGAACCAGAGCTAGAAGGCAGTGCCAAATTCTTGGTTCCTTCCTTTTGTTATTGGGCTGTTTTTGCCTAATCTTTCAAGAGCTGTATTTTATACTTTGCTTTAAACCATTGTCTGGATTCTTTTGTGATATCAAACCATTCTGTCCCTGCTGGCCAGTGGAATTTGGGCTCATAATGGGGTTTCTTTCTTTTTTTGTTTTGTCATCTAGTCTGTATCTTTTCTGTAATTCACTTGAATCAGAATTCATATACATTTTTCTTTGGGGAGTAGCTATTATGAAGCAAAAACTATGAAACCTGTAATGATATCTGTGTGTGTGTATATATATATATATATATATATATATATATATATATATCTAATCTATTTTCCCAAATAGAGTAGTTTTGGAGTTAGTAACCAATATTGTAAAGCATGAAATTGCTGCAAGTGTTTGTTTTGAAATGTCCTTAATTGTAGAGTAAGATTTCTTTTAATATTCTCCTGGTTAACTGCCAATTATGTAAAACCAATTAATTAGCCCCCCCCCCTTTTTTTTTTATTAAGGCAGGTCTTTGGAGATATGTTTGTGTTTTATATTATTGTAATGGAACCATTTGTTGTGTTGTACATTCTGAGTTCCATGGAAATCGACTTTTTTTAGTTGAGGTTTTACTGTAAGTATTTAGAAAAACATAGTTCTTAGCAAGTATAAATGGTGTGGAACCAGATGTCTGTGATGCACTAAAATTGTTTGACTTAGAGAAAGGATATCATCTCACCATTTTGATATTTCAACTAATTTTTCTTTTGAACAGTGAAAGAAACATTTGAAAATATTTTAATTTTAAGTTTTTCTCTTAGATTTCAAGAGAAAGAAAATCTGCTCAAATTCTAAAGGTCCCTGAAAGTTGAGGCTTCATTAAAAGCCTGCCGCAATGGGAAAAACAAGAATAGGGTTGTGTGTTGATATCTTTTTTCTAGTTTCTTTTAAAGAGAAGGGCTTGGATAATTTCTACTTCAACTAGGGCCAAGGAATAATAAAACTAGATTTTTATTCTCTTGATATTCAAGGTTCTTACCGTTCCATTCTTTCAGGAACATTTGTTTCATATTGTTCTGTCATATTTACCGTTCCATTCTTTCAGGAACATTTGTTTCATATTGTTCTGTCATATTTCATAGATTGCATTTTATTTTTTTATATAAATATATCTGGCAACAAAAAGCTGATACTTTGTAAATTAGTATATTGTTATCGATTTAAATTCTAACCTTGTATGGTTTTTAGTATTTTCATGTGTTCCGCCATGCTCTGTGCCAAAATGAAGTTAAAGAAAACCTTTTTTCCGTCCAATTGGATAAGAACACAAATTAACCCCCATCCCTTCTTTTTTTTTTTTTTTTTTGGTCTCAATTCATTTAATGGTGATACTTTTATATTTTTATTTATTATTTTCCAGACATATTCACTTTTAATATTTCACTGTTTTGTTGATGTTAGTCAGGCAAGCCACACGTGTCTCTCTCTTGTGAAAACAATTTACTTTGCTTCGTTTTGGAATTCAAATCTAAACATTGATATTTACCAGTAAATAAAGTGAAGCTTTTCAATGCAGATTTGAGATCTTCAAATGCTGACATTTAATAGTTTGGAAAGCGGGAAGCCCTTTTGGGTTGCTTCTAACAGTCAAACAAAACAGCCAACCTTTAGAACAATATTTTATAACGTGTTTGTGTTTTCTTATTTTTCAAAAGAGTATCAGCTGTATTCTTTGTAAGACTTGTGTGAAGACTATTTCTTGGATTCACACACTTTCTAAGGAGGTAACCGACTAATGTAGCTTTACAATGTTACCAGGATGTGATTGTCAAACTGTTTAGATTTACTATCAGTGTGATGTAGTGTTTCTGGACTCCATTGGTCAGGAGTTCAAACCTGACAACTGGTATTGCCTTGTTTTATTATTTTTTTTTTCATCTACAAGGTATTTACTTGACTTTCTGTATGATAGGTGCCTCTCTAATGCTAGAATTAATAGCAGTAAGATCTCATTGAAATATTCAATAATTATAGCATCTCAGATTTACAGTTGAGTGGAAGAAAAATATGAAAGTTTGTTGTGGGTGAAAGATGTTTTATGAAGAGTGGAATATCACCAAAAGTGTTTGTTACTAATGTTATTGTTATTTATTCTACAAATGGAATAATAGAGTAAAAGATGTTTTAAGCCTTAAGGAACAATTAGCTGAAGCTCTTTAGGATACATATTCCAAAGTTGTGCTTAGCTATTTCTGCTGAAGGCCTACCTTTGCCTTTGTCTCTAGATCAACAAAATAAACAAAATACTGGGAATAAATTACAGAAAATTGTAAAAAAAAAGAAAATTAAGTGCCCCTCTCCTGGTCTTGTTTTTTTTCCCTCCCCCGCACTTTTTCTTCTTCTCTCCCTGTTAAATATATTCAAATTTAATGGATTCACTAGTGTCCTTGATGAAGATACCGTCCCTAATCTTGTAAGCAACCTTACTTGAATTTAACATTTTTCTGGTAGTCTTTCAGAATATATAAAAAAAAAAAGTTTTTGAAATGTTCAAATTAAAATTTTCTAGCCTCTAGGCTGATTTGAAGAGATTGGCATTTAAAAAAAATGAAAGACTTTTTTTTTCTTTCCTGCCAATGTAATCTATTCACAGTTCGTCTATTGTATACAGATGTACAACCCTTTGACAGTTTTATCAATATTTTATTTCACTTCTTAACCTTGATCTGCTTCTAACTTTTTTTTTTGACTCCTGTATATTTGATCTGCTGATCACAGATATTCTCCATTATTAAGAGATACAAACTCCTGCATGAACCTTGTAATCAGTATTATACTTAGGGTAAACCTGCAATACCTGGTTTTCTGTGACATCTCTACTACAGACATTTATTTTATGCACCAAAAAAAAAAAAAAGTCATCGATTCCAATTATTTATTTTTCTTTCATGATAAGTTGTACCATAACTTTAAAGAAAACCAAAACCTCTCCTGAAATATCGGAGAGCCATACTGCCTGGTGGTTTGTCTCTATGTTCTGTTAGTAAAAGTCCTGAAATCCATATGGGCAGGGAGGGTGTCTTCAGGAAGGCAGTCTACCATTCGATGTATACAACAGTATTAAATGTTGCTGTATGAATTTTGTATAATGTAAACACTGCTGATTATTATTATTATTATTTTCTTTTTTTTGGGTGTCTGTGTGGAAGGGCAAGTGTTTTGCCTGTGTTTCATCCATTTATTTGCTTTCCCTAACTGCAACCATTTCTCTTCCATTGTACTTTCCGTTTCCTTCAAACGGAAACTTAGGTAACACTCATTTAAATGCCATTCATTCTGTATTTTCCTTTGCATGTTCATCAACTTAGGTCAGCAGTAATCTCTTTGTTATAGATTTGGCAACTTTTTATGACTTAATTTTTGTTGTCTGTGTCTCTCCTCAGTTCAGTGGGAAACATTTAAAATTATTTAATAAATTTTTAAAAATGCAATTTGTTTTGTTAGTTCATTATTTACAGTATTTACATTTGACGGATATTTATCCTCATCTTGTTTGTTGTTAACACAACGTTTCGGCTGATATACCCTCCAGCCTTCATCAGGTGTCCAAATTTAATTCCAATCCCACTCTGGTATTCATTTTTAGAAAGGAGTTAAAATAAGTGAAGGAAATGTATTTACTTTGAAAGAATGAAAAGTAACATTGACCCTGTCTCAGTTTGATCTCAGAACACAAAGAACTGAAACTGTTCCTACTAATCAATCTAACACTGCCAATTGGTGGAGGGCATGGCTGTGTGCTAAAGAAGATTACTTGCCAACCTGTGGATTTAGGTTCTGTCTGCTACCTTAGGTAACAGTTTTTTATTATTATAGCCCTGGGCCAAGCAAAGCCTTGTGAGTGGATTCTTTTGTTGGCTTGCATTCTGATAATGCTTTAACTTTGATACCAACCTGGCTGAAACTGTCAAAGTAATCGACTGACCATTTCTCCTACAATTGCTGGCCCTGTGCCAAAATTTAAAATAACTAAAAGTTCAGCAGTAAGCACATCCCATTAGGAATGCTTTTGGAAGAAAGAATCTTTAATGCATTTCTTTAATTTGTTCATTATTTGTAATGAAAATAAAAATGAAAAATATGGTGTAGTGGTTAAGAGTGCGGGCTACCAGTCCCAAGATTCTGAGTTCAATTTCAGGCAGTGACCTAAATAATAATAATATCGAAAACTACCTTAGGAATGAGAACCCAGGTTCAAAACTTCCCCAAAACACCTGAAGAAGGCTGGAGGGTATAACAGCCAAAACATTGTGTTAACAAACGACGAAGGACAAATATCCGTCAAATGTAAATAATGAATATCTGCTGATGATATCAAAAGTTTTTCCAACATTGCAATGGATTTAGAAGGAAGCTTGCAAAACTTCTGATTAGCTGCTGCACTTCCTGCATGGGACAAAGCATCTCCATTATTGATTTAATTTTATCAGATAAGTTTTTGCTATGGTTGTATTCTAAGAAACCAACCCACTCGACTCAGTACAGGAAAATTGACAATTCTGTGCATCCCAAGAATGACTCTTTACTGCTACATGAACATGTGTGTATAGAACCTCATTGACAATTCATTTCACTGCATTCGCGTTATTTACTGCTTTCATGCAGCAACATGTTTTTTCATCATGTATAAAACCTGTTAACATTTGTTCGCTAAGTTGTCCAACACCCTGTCGGCTGGTTGTGTATTATTGAATCATTTTCTAAAGTGTATTTCCAATATCTTTACAAGTTCTCATTAAAATAGATAGAAACTTCATACTTTATGAACACACAGCATGTCATGTATATATGTGTCAGCATATGTGTCTCATCATCATCACCATCATCATCATCATCATTTAGTGTCTGTTTTCCTTGCTGGCATGAGTTGGACAGTTCGACATAAGCTGCATGTCTGTTTTGACATGGTTTCTACAGCTGAATGCCCTTCCTAATGCCCACCACTTTACAGAGTGAACTGAGTGCTCCTACGCAGCACCAGCATCGGTGCCTTTACGTGGCACCAGCACAGATGCTTTTCACGTGGCACCATCCCAGGTGAAAAGAAAAACGCAGAAAAGAAGGAAAAAGAGCATGAAGAGACAGAGGAAATAGGAAGGTAAAGAGAAAGAAGACAAAAAGTAGTTGAAAATGGTAGGGAGAAGAGATTAGTCTATCAGGAATAAAGAAATGGAATATTTTTAGGAGTGGTCAAAAATGTTCGGATTTTATAATAAGATATACTGACAGATTTTAGGACCACTCCTAAAATGTATTTTAGGAGTGGTCGAAAAATCTTCAGATTTTATAAGATATACTGACAGATAAAGGGCACAGCTATGGGTACGAAATCTGCACCTTGATATGCCAACCTAGTCATGGGTTACCTCGAAGGTAAACCTTACGAGGAAGTTGGAAAAATCTTTGATCACAACTTCAAGGAAAACATCGTGAAAAAGTGGAAACGCTACCCCAATGACTGGTTTATTTGGGGGGATAGAGCAAAAGAAGACCTACGAACATTTCACAACATCCTCAACACACTGCACCCGTCTATCAAATTCACAACAGCGACCAGCTACAATGAACTACTGTTCCTAGACATTCACATCAAAATACATAACTCTATTGTTTCATAGACATATTTTACAAAAAAAAAAAGGAACTACATCAATGTTTAATTTTCTATTCTTGCCACCGCTCACACATCAAAAGGAACATCCCATACAGTATGGTAAGACGATCTGCACCATAATAATTGACCCACAAATACGCCAAATTAGACTTGATGAACTCAAAAACTTCCTACAAGAATAAAATTACCCAATGAAACTAATAAATAATGGAATCTCAACAGCGATGAAATTAGACACCACACAACTAAGAACTCCAAAAGGAAAAAGCAATGAACATACAATTCCATTTATTAATACACACAACCCTGGAGTAACAAACATTTTCCGCGTCATACAATCAAACCTGCCAATACTCTTACAGAGCCCCAAAATTTGATAGATAAAAGCTACCTACGAAATAGTAAACACCAGGAAAAGAAAAACCTTAAAAACAACTCAAGGGCAAAATTCACATCAGAGAATGGTACAGAATTCTCCGTAAAGAAATGTGGAGGCAGAAGATGAGGAATATGCAACAACAACAATAACTACAAATATACAGACAGGGACACCCACACAATTTAAGAGTGGGTTCTTATTCAACGTAGAAGCAAATATGAACTGCAAGATACAAAAGGCTCATATAATGCATTACTTGCTCCAAATGCAGGGAGAATTATATTGGTGAAATCAACAATTCCCTTTGCCGATGCGCTAGAATCCACAAACAACACATTCGACAATAGGAAGCATGGAAAATTCCACTGAGCAAACATTTGGAAATATGCTTTAAATTCTATAATTGCTCAAAGTATGACCAAACTTCCGAAAGACAATGGAACTATATTTCATAAAGGAGTTCTCACCGAAATTAAACGGTTGAAAAAAGGGAAGAGAAAACATTTGGAAATATATGAAGGAAAATCCAAAGAACAACCGAAAGTTCCAAAAGGCAAGAGGACTATATTTCATAAAAATGTCCTCAGCAGAAATTAAACGGTTGAAAAACTACGTCAATATAACTATACTTACTTAAAAAATTACTCTTTCAAAAACATAACCATACATGGCTAAATCAAAACCAACATCTGGAATTTTAATCAAAAGAAGTTGACCACATCCATACAACCATTCTCTCTCTCTCTTACATTAATGAATACAAAAGAATTAGAAAACAAGACCTTGAAATGTAATTATAATTCTTACTGGAGAAAATCAAAAACAACATCTGGTTTTCCAATTAAAAACTTTGACCACTTGAATACAAGAATTCCTTTTCCTCTCCATCCAAATGGTCACTAAATGGAAAAAAAAACAACGATCAAACAAGTCTGACCACACTGATATAAAAGCCACGCCTCCTTTACTTCTCCCTCCCTCTCAAACTTTTTTCTTCTTTCTTTTCCCTTCGTTTGCAAACGCCCCAAACACTCCTACTTTTCTCTTCTCTATCTTCACTATCTCCCACTCTCTCCTCCTCTCTCACCCCTGCACCTTCCTTTCTAATTTGCTCCCCCCCTCTTTCTCCCTCCCTTTCTAAATCATCAGTTTCAATTTTATATAAAAAGGTGAAGCAAACTGACTGTAAACCACTTTTTTCATAAATCCGTTAACGGAAGAAAGCGCTAAAGAAATGTAAATAAAAATATATATAATCATCGAACATATCTTGTTATTCCCAATATATACATATCTATATATATCTATACATATATATGTACAAACTTTGGTAAATAAATTATTTTCCATTAAACATAACGAGTCTGGGAACCTTTTGATACCACCTCATATATATCCCCACTATTTAGGGAAGGAAGTAGATAAACTCCAAGCTACGTATATCTCAAAGCTAGCGGAACCTCAGAAGTAGTAAAGGTAAATTATTAAAATATACACACACACATACATACATACATATGTGTGTGTGTGTGTGTGTAATATAATACGTGACAATTATTTGGTTGTCATAATGAAACTCCGAGTTTCGGATGTCGGGGCGGAAATCTGCTCCGGCATCTCGTCAGTTATTAAGACAATAAAAAAAATGCCATGAAAATGACCGTTAAACAAAGGGAAATTACTATGTAAATGGTTGTTATTAAGACAAATAAAAGAGCTATTAGAATGACTTATATAAAGGGAAAAAACCTGAAGAGGAGAAAGTAAAAAAGTAAAAACGCTCATAGAATTCGCATATGCGCGCATGTACATACGTACACATGCACGCACGCACACTCACGTACATGTGCCTATGTGCATATGCTCACACACACTCGCGTGAAACACATACATGCACACCTACACACGCCTATATGTGCACATATATATGCAACCATACACATGTACGCATATACATATCCGTGCACACGCCCACGCCCACACGCGCACATACCCATACGAGCACAATTATATTCATACACGTCTATAATACGCACATGCTATATATGCATGTGCTCACACACACTCGCGTGAAACGCATGCATGTACACCCACATATATATATATATACGACCATACACATGTACACAATTACACACACGCACACACATACACGTATATATACCCATACGCGCACGAAAATGTTCATATACACGTCTATATACGAATATGCACAAGAAAAATGCAGGGTGAAAGGTGAAACACAGAAAAAATATGTAAAAATATATATATAATAAAAATATGTAATATATAATAAAAATATATATAAAAAATATGTAAAAAATATATATAATATATATATTTTTTGATTGTCTTAATAACTGACGAAATGCCGGAGCAGATTTCCGCTCCGACATCCGAAACTCGGAGTTTTATTATGGCAACCGAATAATTGTCACATATTATATAACAGATAAATTCTATTTACATAATATCGAGGTTTCATTCATTCTTTTGTTGTCATACCATTACTATTAATATATATATATGTATATATATATATATATATATATATATATATATATATATATATATATACCAGCTCTTCGAAACGCCGGTGTTAAAACGGGGGTAGCTGATGAAGAAGAATGTTCTCTATGTGGCTTGTGTGTTTTCTCGTCTACGTTTTGTTTGCAATGTCCTGTACCCAGATATGCACCTATACATACAGGTGGATGTCGGTATGTACATACCTGTACGTATATATGCATATACTCATTTACTATTTGTTTATATATATATATATATATATATATATATATATATATATATATATAAACAAATATATATATATATATATATATATATATATAATTTATATATGTATATTAGTATATATTCTGAGATTCATCTGTTATTTATGGCAACTGAGCAACCAGATAAAAATTCATTGTTGGTCTAATTTGCTATCGTTGTTGTAGTTTAGCCTGGGTCTTCCTTTATGGACAATATTCAGAATCCATCATGCCATTAACAAACGTGATTTGGAGGTAATTTGACTACTGCATCTAGCAGATCAGGAGCCTACACAGAGGCTTGTGATTTGACTTCTTCCTTTGGCAGGAGTTCATTGCGATCCTTCCCTCTGGCACTGCATAGAGGAAGGCGAAGGAAGACACTGGAGGTTGCTGCTATGCCTGTTACTAGTGCCATTGTTATTTCTGGTCTGCTTTGATCTGTTTGTTCTTGCCAGTTATCTGTTAGGAAGACGTCAGTCTAATAACACAATAATAATTATTGCACTCAGCCGAATAAGAGACTGATTTATGTGGATTAATTACCTTTTGAAAGAAGCCAATATTAATGAGAGTGGAAGGAAAAGAAGATGTGGGTGGTGTATGCGTGAGAGATAGCGAAAGAGAGAGAGAGAGAGAGAGAGAAAGACAATGTTATGTGATATATAAATCAATATCGGTGGTGGCGTGGCTGTGTGGTAAGAAGTTTGCTTCTCAACCACATAGTTCCAGGTTCAGTCCCACTACGTGGCACCTTGCGCAAGTGTGTCGTCTACTCTAACCTAGGACCAGCCAGCGCCTGTGTGAGTGGATTTGGTGGATGGAAACTGGACGAAGCCTGTCGTATGTACATTATTCCATTTTTTAATTTCTTACTTGTTTCAGTCATTTGACTGCCGCCATGCTGGAGCACCGCCTTTAGTCGAGCAAACCGAACCCAGGACTGATTCTTTGTAAGCTTAATACTTATTCTATCGATCTCTTTTGCCGAACTGCTAAGTTATGGGGACGTAAACACACACACACACACACACACACACACACACACACACACACACACACATATATATATATATATGTGGTGGGCTTCTTTCAGTTTCTGTCTACCAAATCCACTCACAAGCCTTTGGTTGGCCCGAGGCTATAGTAGAAGAAATATAGATATTTTCAAAAATAATATTATTATCCCGCAAGAATAAAGCACCCTAAAAGGTAGAATTATTAATATACAAAGTGGATGTACACGAAGTATGATCATTGCTAGAAATAGCAGCCGATAAGCCATCGGCGCATTGTAGAGCTTCACTGAATGTTTACAGGCTGAGATGCAGTGGATATTTAAAAATTTGGTCGTCAATGGTAGATTCAACTGAAGATAACCAATTGGATTCGCGCCAGCGCACGTGATCCGTAAAGTTTGAAACTGCAGTATTGAATTATCCTTCATTCCTCTAACGGTCTCCGTAGAGGTAAGACAGAATTCTCCTGTATTCACTGCCCGCAAACATCTCTGCCTGTAAACATTCAGTGAAGCTCTACATAGTGCCGATAGCTTATTGGCTGCTATTTCTAGCAATGATCGTACTTCGTGTACATCTGCTTTGTACATTTATATCTATATGGGAAGGCGCAGCTATAAGGTAAGGACGGTGGTGTTGAGGACTTATTCAAAGTCACTTGACACCATCAATGTCTTTCCGAAAATAGATATTGAGAAAGAGTTGGCAGAGCATCTGCTCACTATGAAGTTTATTTCCAGGGGTATTAAATACGCAACGGTGTGGTTGCTATTTGACACCCCTGAAGTGGCTCTCAAGTTTGCAAGCCAGCCCTTGGAGGGCAATGAGATTTTGTTCCTCTCCACTTATTGTGGGAAGAAACTGACAAGAGCTTGGGTCTGCGGGATGGAGCCCGAGTGGATAGAGGACATTATCCACTGGGTCTGGGTGGTAGCGAACGCAAGCTAGTAAATGTGAAGTTATTGCCGGCGGCTGATTGGGTTGGGTCAAAAGCGGTTTTGACCCTGTGGACCCAATCAGCCGCTAAAGATCTGGTGTTTCCAGATTTTTTAAGGATGGCCGGAAACAGGTATCCGGTGATACTTGAGGGATGTCAGCTGTGTCTGGAACCGGGCCATATTAAAAAAAAAACTGTCCCCAGGACCAGTGCAAGGTCCTGGAACAATTGTTGGAGGGGGAGATAGAAAAGGCCGGGGAGGTGGAAACCTCAAAAAAAGGCCGTAAGAGGAAGAAGGTGGGCAACAATGGTAGCCCACCAAGGGATGCAGGAGGGAGGGAAGATCTTCGGGATAAAACGGAAGAACTCCACCCTCCCGTAGCACAAGGGAAGAAAAAGAAAAAAAGAATCGGACTTTGCCGACGGTTAGTGGTACACTGCCGGCATGTCCCGAAACCCCGTCGGTGGGAATTGCGCCACCGACGGAGGAAACTATGGCCACTCCCATGGAGAAGGAGTTGGAATATGTGGACTTACGGGATGACCTGATACACACACACACACACACACAATCACACACGCATGTCAATTTCCGTACATCAACATCAACATCATCATCACTACGACGACGACGACCACCACCACCACCACCACCACCACCACCACCATTATCAGTATCCTGATCATGATCCCGCCCCTTTCATCCGCATATCATCATCTCCACCCCACCTCCCCCTTCTACAGTTTCTCTTCAAGACGAGTCTTCTGGAGGATGTGGTGGTAGGGTTTAAAGTGTGGGGTGGGGTGCAGTGCCAAGCAGGGCAGATTTTGCTTTTGTTCTTCTCCACGCCTCTTTTCCCACCTATACCCCCCCCTCCACAATTAACACTCTCAAGAACATCCTCCACCCATGCCTCTACTCCTACCATCACCGTCATCAATCACTACCAATCAATGTAATCACCACCCACCCACCCCCTTCCTCCATCACCACCAGATCAACTGTTGCTGTCACCACCACCACCACCACCACCCACTAACCCTACCACTGTCATTGCTGCCCCTGACCCCCGTCTCCCTCCTCAAGGTCACACCTTTACATGTGAAGTTTCTGCTACGTCCAGATTTTTGAGTGCCAATACAGGAAACAGTGTGGAACAATATGGGCAGCACGTGTGTGTGTGTGTGTGTGTGTGTGTGTGTGTGTGGTTTGCTTGTGTCATTTCTTGTTTTTCTTGTTCCTCCACACACATACACGCACACTCACACACACACACACACACATACACACACAGACATATATACATACATACATACATACATACATACATATATATATATATATATATATATATATATATATATATATCCCTAATATTATTATTATTATATATATATATATATATATATATATATATATATATATATATATATATATATATATTAAGTAATGATACACCCACATATGCATGTGTGTGTACAAACACACATATATAGTATCATACATATGTAGATGTGTACATATGTATATATATTATATATATACATATATATATAAACACACATTTTTATAAGTATGTGTGTGTATATATATATGTATATATATATATATGTATTATATATATATATATATATATATATATATATATATATATATATATATATATATATATATATATATATATATATATATATATATATATATATACATATATATATATATATATATATATATATATATATATATATATATATATATATATATATATGCATATAGGTATGTGTGTGTGAGTGTGTATGTACTGTGTCAGTTTGTATGCATTTAAGTACATGCACGAGAACATATATATGTATACATTCGTACGCATGTGCAACAGATGCACATTCACTGATGTATGTCCATATGTAGGCTGAAAGAAAGAATTAGTGCGAAGGAGAGAAAGTGAGAGGATTAGAGAAGGAATGAGACACACAGACAGACAGACATCAAAAACAGGGAAATATTAATAAATAGTAAAAGTGAAGTTGCAGAGAGCTCTGGTCAAAGCAAAAAAAAAAAAAGAAAATAAAAGAAGAAAGAAAAAAACCCTTCCATCATTTCACTGGAATTTCAAACTTTAGTTTTTGCTTCATTCACAAGAAACAGAAGAAATCCTGAAGGGAAGACAAATGAAAGTAAGGATTTTCTTTTTAATGTATTTTATTGTAACAGATTTTGTTGTTGAAAATTAAAATAATACATTTCTAAATCTCTCAGAGAGATTTATGCAGTAGCAGCACGATAAAGTGATAGTATGTTGTCAACTTAATGTGACAGTCCCATGAAAGGGACTGTCACATCAGTGAATGTATTTCACTTGAAATATATATATTTTCAAGGGCGGATAGGCATCGACAGCTAGCAGGCCATGCTACTCCAGACTGATGATGAGCAATGACTCTGAAACTAGTCTCCGGATGCTGGTTTTGCTGGGTGGAGGTGTCTTTGATTTCCTCCGATCAATTCAGTATTCCAATGTTTCATACTTTTATTAAACATTTTCCCCATATTTTCTGCTACTCCAAACATGCTCATTGTTTTATTTATCCAACTCTGCACTATATGTCAAATGTTCTTTCGTAATCTAATCATGTTACATTCAGTCCCGTCAATCTGCGTTTACAATTTCTAATTATCATTTTATCAATTAATAAATGGATTCTGTTGTCCTACTTTGTTTGTTGCATCCTTTCTGTTCCTATGGAACTAGATTGTTACTTTCCAGATGGTTGTATAACTTTTCCACCAAAACACCGGCCATAAGCTTTCATATAAGTGATAAACAGGTTATAGGTCAAACATTTGATATCAATTTACCTTTCAAGGTGTCTTTGAGACGTAACAACATTCATCTACTTGTCATCCATGTAAGGACATGCCCTTGCTGCAGACATTCATCCAGTTGTGCAGCAATCCTTTCATGCAACAGTGTAAATTTCTTCAGCCAATAGTCTTGTACTCCATCTGGGTTAGGTCCTTTCTAATTTGCTATTTTGTTTTTAAACTTCAATCTCACTGATCAATTCCGACGTCCTTTTGTCTTGGCACATTTGCAACTTGTCATCAGCAATCTCAGGCATAATAGTGATTTCCTCTTTTTTCTTCACATTTTTCAACGTTTCTTCCTTCGTTACCACTTTCTGCTACTGTTATATCACTCTCTTCCTGTTCTTTTTGTATTCTTTAAATTTCGTCAACCTTTAATCCTGTAATCCAGTTGTTCATATGAATTCTCCTTGCCTGTCTATCAATCGTTGGGTGGAAGCTTCAAAGACTCCTTTTTCACTCCATATCCTCTTCATTCGTTTCATGAAGCCCCTTTTATTTGGCCCACTTCTTAGCCAGCATTCAATTACAATTTTGTTCACTTCTTTTTCCCATTTCATTTTTATCCCTTTTTACTTTTGACTTTGATTCTGATTCTGGTCGATGGCTTGACATGATGGTCTGCCGGAGCTTGATCCGCCGGAGCCCTTCTCCTCCCCACCCTCACCCCCATGCACAACACCTTCTCAGTTATCAGTTCCTGTCCCGTTAGCATAGTTGGGATTATTATTTAATTTTGGCATCATTCATTTAGAGGCAGCATTTGTGAGATTGTGTAATGACCAGTGTTTTTATCGTGGCACCATCACCAGGTGAGATGCTGACCATGTCTCAGAGAGTTCTCATCTTTCCTCATAGACACCGTTTCCAGTTCCAGCCTCATTCATGCCATTGTTCAATACATTTGTATTTGACATGTTCAACCATGAGGACCCTGATGATGAGGTGACACAACCACTGGTGCTTTTATTGAGACACCATTCCTTGAAGAGTTGCCGCCCATAGCTAAAGGGACACTCTCATGTGACAGACTGAATCCCACCGGTTACCAGTCTAGTATTTCAAGGTCATGGGGTGGGATTACGGGTACTACATCTTGAAGGTAGTTGTGGTTAAGGGTCATTCTTCCCACATCAAAATGTCACAGCCAGATGAAATTTCATGCCACACCCAGGGCATATCATTATTAGTATTAATATTATTTGCTCGTATTGTCACTTCCAGTGGTGGTGGTGGTGGTGGTAGTGTTCTTTTTGGCGTTGTTATTGTCTTTCTTCTTATTTTCGTTGTTCTGCTGTTGTTGCTATTTCCTGGAGCCACAGCAGCTTTGTTGCAATTCTCACACCCCAATCCTGTCCTCACACCCCTGTTCCTCTGTATCATTGCTATCCAGAAGCCCCTTCAACTCTATATATATCCAGGTCTTTTGCCACTTACTCGCACTCTTTAATCACATTCCCTTTGCAATATCCTGTCACTTATATTATGGCATTTGAACCTCAAGGGTATGCCCTGGCACTTACCACCATCTATATCTCTCTCTTTCGTTACTCAACCATCTCATTTATACTCTGATCCCCGTCCCTTGAGAGTATGCCCAGCGTTTTTCCACCATCTCTATCCTGCAGTCTCCTATTTTCTCTCTCTTTCTCCTGCACTGCCCTCAGGTTGGGCAACCATGTATTTTCTTTGAAGTAGCACACCTGTTTCTGTCTTCATTCCTGTTCTGGTAACCTTGTACTTCCTCTTCAGCAAGACACCTGTATCTGTCTCACTATAACCTTTTCATCATCACCTCCTCCGCTCTTAAATTTTTTGTCTTACATGTACAATAAAGATAATCAATATCGTTTGCACTGTTTGTGCCTTGTCATTGATTTTTAAAAATTATTTCTATTCATGCTTCAAGTAAAAACAGGAAAAAAAAAACAGAGAAAAAAAACTATAATAAGAACCAAAAACAAAAAAAAAGGACAACTTTGAACCAACATGGATCTTCGTTACTGGACGAACACCAACAATACCTGGATAACTCCTGATGATATTTTTGCTCATAGTGCTAAAGTTATTCCGGTTATTGTTATAACTGTTATCTCAATATTTCTTGGTACATTTGGAAACATTTTCACCATTCTGGCCATCATTTTCACAAAGGTAATTCTCACTAAATTCATTTTGCTTTCTTACAACCATTTATTGTAGAAAACTTTAATGTACAATTACATTATTATTTAATCATAATAATAATAGTGAATCATTTTATTTTATATTTTATATTATATAAAATAATAATAATAATGATGATAATGATTTCTTTTATTTGCCTCAAGGGCGAAGGATGAGGAGACAATGCAAAGACAGGCATAAAGTGTTGGGGTTTACATATAATGATGGAATGATAAAATAAAATGTATACACGGTATACATTAGAAGGGAAGTATACATAGTATAGGACGCTAGAAAATTAGGGGAAAAGGGGTCGTGTTAGGATCCCTCTGATTGAGGAGGACTTCTAGGGATAATCAAGGAACCCCACCATCCAAGCCGGTTAGGACGCATTCAACCTCCAGTAACCGTGTCCCTGTCTATGGGTCCTTTCTAAATCGACTGAGCATATCACACATTTGTGATCTGTGTAGCCGATCAATATAAATTGATGATAAGCTATGCTATCCCTATCCTCTGACCTAACAAATACTCTATCTAAATACGATCTGGATGTCCCACTGTGGTTACTGCATGTCCACACTGGCACATCAGGGAGATCCATTCACTACTGTCAGAAAGCTGGAAAGTCCCGAACTAGTTTTCGAGGCTTTTTCACCCCTTCTACTATGTACTAAACCCACACAGTCCTTCCGTGCGTCCAAAATATTATTCCAGTCCCCCACTAGTACTAAAGTGCGAGACGTTCCCAAGAATGTTTCTAGACGCCTGAAGAAATCTGGCCTTCCAGCCCCTGTTGGGGCATAAACCGCCACTAGTCTATAAGTTCCACCTTCATTGCCGTTCAAGTCCAGGACCACCAACCTGCAGTCCGGATCCAGGAAGGTAACCCGTACTTGAAGATTTAAGTATTTCTGGAGTAGCACTGCTACACCGCCATCAGCTCCCGATAGACTACAAAATGAGAATACATCGCAGTCTTCGAAGGTGGATGCTAGAGCGTGTTTTCCGGAGATCCTTGTTTCACTAATGGCAGCCACATCCAAACCAAATGACCTAAGACTATTGAGCAAGTGAACTTACTTCCAGGCTAATCCTAGGCCATGCACATTCACACATCCCATTCTCAGCACAGCCATGCTAGTCGGAGGAAGAAAATGAGGAGGTTACTCACCTTGGTTTTCGAGAAGCCCGGAACTTCCGGCTTCTCTATTGGCGAAAATGTTTTTAAAAAACCCTTTCAACAGCTTTTTATCAATAGATTTTTTTTAAATCCTCATACTTCCTGGGAATTTTTCTATCATATTGTTATTGTTGTTGTAGTGGTGGTGATGGTGGTGGTGGTGGTGGTGGTGGTGGTGGTGGTGGTGGTGGTGGTGGTGGTTGTGGTTGTGATTGGTGTTGTTGCTGCTGCTGCTGCGAATTTGCCCCAGGATTTCCGCAGTCTTATCGCTGAAAGAAGGAGTGGCTGTGTGGTACGTAGCTTGCTTACCGACCACATGGTTCTGTGTTCAGTCCCACTCCGTGGCACCTTGGTCAACTGTCTTTTGCTATAGCCTTTGGCCGACCAAAGCCTTGTGAGTGGATTTAATAGACAGAAACTGATAGAAGCCCATTGTATATATATATATATATATATATATATATATATATATATATATATATATATATATATATATATATGTGACACTTATTCGGTAGCCATGATAAAACTCCAAGTTTCGGATGCCGGGGTGGGAACAGGAATTTTCAATGGCCGGATAACTGAAGAGATGCTGGCGTGGGTTCCCACTCCGGCATCCGAAACTCGGAGTTTTATCATGGCTACCGAATAAGTGTCACATATTTTTACACATAAATTCCTCTATTTATATAATATCGAGGTCTCTTTCTTTCTTTTATTGTCCTTTCTATCAATATGTATGTATATACATACATTCATATATATATACATATATATATATATATATATATATATATATATATATATATATATATATATATATATATATATATGTATATATATATATATATATATATATATATATATATATATATATATATATATATATATATATACGTATATGTTTCTGTGTCTGTGTTTACGTCTCCGTAACATAGCGGTTGAGCAAAAGAGACCGATAGAATAAGTACTAGGCTTACAAAGAGTAAGTCCTCGGGTCGATTTGTTCCACTAAAAAAAGGCGGTGCTCCAGCATGGCCGCACTCAACTGACTGAAACAAATAAAAGAATGAAAGCATATAGATAGATAGATAGATAGATAGATAGATAGATAGATATGTACTTACACGCATGCACACACACACACGCACGCACACACACACACACACACACACACACACACACACACACACACACACACACACACACACACACACACACATATATATATGGGAGAATTCACGAAAAAACAACAGACGAAGACAGGTAGTGTAAACAACAAAGGGGTGTATTAGTATAACTCTCGGGAATAGAGAAAGTCTTTAAACGTTTCGAGCCTACGCTCTTCAACAGAAAGGAACAGAGAAAGAAACAAGGAGAGAAGAAATATATGTGTAGTGGTCAGCGATCTATCATGGCGAGTGATAGATATATATATATAATATATATGTATGTGTATGTATTAATCTTACTGAATTTGTTCGTAAGAAGGACGTCCTTGACCCACTGTATAAAACAAGACAGTACTTTAAAATTATTGTAGTGTCCTCTATAAAGCCACGAAACGAGTTAGACTTGATTTTATTAAACCCTTATCAATTATTTATTAGCGACAATATAACGATACATAATGATGAGCTATTCCTGAAAACTTGAACGCTTATTGATTAATGTATTTACCAATGATACAAATATTAGTAGAACGTTACAGTCAATGATATTTATAAAGACGGTTCCTAAACGATATTATCAGTAGTCATGAAATCATAAAAACAAATCATCAATTTGTTCAAAATACTCCGGCAAGTTTAGCCATTTGGTTTCTTTCAATGATTACTTATCGATATTTATGTACTGGTGTATTCGTGCTATCAATAAATGACGTCAAATAGGTTTGCCTTAATTAAATATAATGAAAATAGTCATAAAATAATGGTGAAAGTATATACAGTTTGTTAATAGTTAATATAAATGTTAGAATAACAAGCCATTGATGTCTGTTTGAAGTAAAAGAAAGACTCCTATATCTGGTTCCGAAATTTAATCTTGGCATAAATAGCTCCTCCTCTCCTCTCTAACTGTCTATCAATATTTGACTGTAGACATTCAAAATTTCCTGATATATATATATATATATATATATATATATATATATATATATATATATACTAGCAGAGATACCCGGCGTTGCCCGTGTTAGATGTAATGGAAGAATTAGTCTTCTCTGTTATATTTTCTCTTATGAACTGGAATACCTATGATTCGAATTTCATCAAAATTGCTGATGAGGGTTCTTTCCCTCTTTACACACCGCAAAAAATTCTAATCATGACACATGTATCCCATACTACTGATCTTTATGCGCAGATTCCAAAATTCCAGTTTTATGGAAGCTGTTAAAAGGATTTTGCTCCTGAAAAATGGAGGTCATGGAGCTCTAAAGTGTGGGAGTTAAGGCCCCTATTGGGGTGGGTGTCTTAATATCAACCAGAGAAGTTGAATCGTTGAGAATCTTTTTGACTTGGGTGTTATACATCAACCGGTAGATACTCTAGCATGTCTATTTATTCCAAAGTATTAGAAAGTATTAGAATACATACACATGTAATAGCTATGTGCTACATACACATGTACTAATATTACCGAAAAGAGCAAAATATCAGATTGACAGTAGGTTCTAGTTCCTTACGGCCGTTTCTGCCAAGAGGCAACGAAATCCTCCATGCCATCTCCATCTCCATCTCCTCAGTGTTCTGCAGGGATGGGCAGATAAAGTTTGGATGATGAATGTGCCTCTAGGCTTCTTCAGAGGGTCTAAGTGTTTAGGAGGGCTAATACATATAATAATTGTGTGTGTGTGTGTGTGTGTGTGTGTGTGTGTGTGTGTGTGTGTGTGTGTGTGTGTGCGCGCGTATGTGTGTATAAGTCGTTTAAGAGTCCATAAGTCAGGAAAAAATGCACTGGCATAACAATCAGTAGAGTGGGTATATTATCCGAAGTGTACAGTATTATATATCCTTTACGGCCGATCTTACCGATAGCTTTTGCGTTAGGGATTCGACGGAGTGTTAGGTAATAATCCGATTATGTAATCCTGCGCTTATCGAAGGCAGTCTTTATAACTGCTGATTAGCGCAGTTATAACGGCTACCTCTGATGAGCGCAGGATTACATAATCAAATTGTTACCTAACACTCCGTCGTGCCCCTAGCGTGAAACCGATTGGTAAGATCGGCCGTAAAGGATATATATAATACTTCGGATAATATATATATATATATATAGCATACACTACACACACACACACACAGCGAAAGAGAAAACACCTATGCTGAGCTACAAAGGAATTTATAGCTACCCTACTTGGATTATAAGTTCAGCTTTATATCCGTAATTACTGGGGCACTAGGATATGTGACACACTGCCTAAACCAGAAAGGAGAAAGTTAATTTGAAAATTATAGATATATGCCATCAATGGAACTGTCAAAATGTGCAAAACTTTCCAGAAGTTTAGTATCTAAGTATATAAGCGCATGTCTAGACATGCAGCTACATGTGAAGACATTCATAAAATAAAACATACAAGTTTACACATGCACCGATTCCAAATATCCTTTTCTACTCTAGGCAACAAGGCCCGATATTTTTGAGGAGGGGCCAGTTGATTAGATCGAGCCAGTACGCAACTGGTACTTAATTTATCGACCCCCGAAAGGATGAAAGGCAAAGTCGACCTCGGCGGAATTTGAACTCAGAACGTAAAGATGGACGAAATACCGCCAAGCAGTTTACCCGGCGCTGCTAACGATTCTGCCAGCTCGCCGCCTTACCGATTCCAAATATTGAACACACACACATGCACAAATACTCTGTTGATATCGTTCAGACTGCAATGACTGAACCTTGAATCAAAGTTAGAAACCGGTTCGTTCTCTGTTGGAAAAAAATCTAGAAATACAAGTGAATAACATACATACATACATACATACATAATACATACACATATATATAAATTCTACATTCAAAGTTGCCTTGTATACAAAACATACATGAAGCAGTCTATATACACATATATATATTCAAGGTCATCGCTTCTATACACATATATACATGCCACAAATACACACAGATACGCACATAATTTCACACAGACACACAGAGGTACACACACAAGCACGCACACACACACATACACACATGTACAACCATCTCGCACTTATCTAATCTCTTTCTCACACACACACACACACACACACACACACATATACTGCTCATACACACGCGCGTGCGCGTATGTCAAAAATATGACTATGTTAGAGTTTAATAACTTTTTGATCATGAAATTTTCATATATGCTTATTAATCCCTTTGTGTCCATTTGGAGCAATTGCTTTGCTGGGTACGTTACTTCAGTAGCGTTTTAAGATCTTAGTAGTTCACAGTTTTTGTTACCTGGATGAAACATTATTCGCAAAATAAACCAGGAAATTTACCAAGAGACGTTGTATGCATTTAAAATCAAACTGTTTTTTTTCACAATTTTATCAGTTTAACTGTATTTCTAATATCATTTGCAACTTAAGGCAAAGCGCACGAACAACACGCTTTTATCATTATTTCATTCTGATGATGAGACTGAGAAGATCCTGAATGTTAATAAATTAATTAATTTAATGATGTTATCGCTCTAAATTAAATACAAAGGATTAATGAAGAAATATGAAAAATTCTTATTTAATATGTTCAAACTAGAACAAAGTCGGGTCTTTA
This sequence comes from Octopus bimaculoides, assembly GCF_046866305.1. Taxonomy (NCBI): domain Eukaryota; kingdom Metazoa; phylum Mollusca; class Cephalopoda; order Octopoda; family Octopodidae; genus Octopus; species Octopus bimaculoides. The sequence goes on from NC_142943.1 coordinate 47,048,936, forward strand.
ATATGCCGGGAAGAAAAGCTGGTCTCTACGTACACAACATCGATGACACATAAAAACACTGTCGTTGCACACGATATAATTCATAAGCACACATATGGATATATAGGTACACGTAGCCAGAAACTCACATGGGACAAAACAGCGTAATATCTAAATAATCGGAGAAATTATTAAAATGATTCGAAGATAATCTGTCGCTTTGTACCTCCCGATTATTCCTCCATGAAATTTTGCTTATAAAAGAAGAAAAGGTTTGTAAACGGGACGGATCTATTTATTAAGGCTTCTGACAAGTCAAATTATTTTTCAGAAACACACAAAACTCAACTCATTCGCTGGAATTTCGGAATAAGCACACCACTGAATCGACCGGAACATTCGTTTTTTATTTGTTTTTGGTTTTATCTTTTATTTGTTTCAATTTTTAGTTATTAACATTCTTCAAGGCAGTGCTCCAGCATGAGCCATCGCCTTGAAGAATTTTACTCGAATGAATCGATCCCAGTACTTATTTAAAAAAAAAAGAAAGACTGGTACTTATCCTATCGGTCTTTTTTGCCGAACCTCTAAGTTACAGGGATGTAAACATACCAACACCACTTGTCAAGTGGTGGTGGGAGACAAGCACAGACTCAAAGACACACACACACAGATAGATAGATAAATAGATAGATAGATACGACGGTCTTCTTCCAGTTTCCGTCTACCAAATCCACTCACAATTTTGGTCAGCCCAAGGCTTTAGTAGAAGACACTTGCCCAAGGTGCCAGGCAGTGGGATTGAATCCGAACCCATGGAGTTGTAAAGCAAGCTTCTTACCACACAGCTACGTATATTTATTCAATGCGTTTAGATTATTTCTCCTTTACTTCGAAAAAAATTTTACCGAAAAGGTAAACTTGAGGATATTTAAGCAATACAAAGAATGTTTGAAAGTGGAAGTAATTTTTAATAGAATAAAGTGAAAGGTCAGAGCTGAACAAATTCAAATATCATGAGAAATGAAAATAAACAGGATTAACTGACTTTTTTCACCGAATTCCAGACGATTTATTTGTAAAATATTTTTTAAAATGCTTTAATCATTTGTAAACAGCAATTCTAGATCAGACGATAAGAATCAATTGGCTGGCACAAATAAAATAGCAAGTTTCTATTTTAGTGAAACTTGTTCACATCATAACGTGTTTTAGAGCGGCGAGCTGACGGAATTGTTACCGTTCCGGAAAAAATGCTAAGCGACATTTCTTCGGACTTTACGTTCTGAGTTCAAATGCCATCGGAGTCGACTTTACCTTTTATCTTTTAGAGGGTCGATAAAATAAGTACCAGTTGAACACTGGGTCCATGTAATCGACTTACCCAACTCGCACGAAATTGCTGGCTTCGTGCCAAAATTTGAAACCAGTATTATAACGTGTTATGACATAATTAAAGATTATTGAAAGAAAACCAGATCTTTCGATATTGGTGCGTAAAATGGCTGACAAAAGTTTAGCTGATTAGACATAACTGTTCGTAACTCATTAATTTACCATCAGTTCTGCATATTCCTTTACAGAGACTGATTGACATATTAACCATAAAAAAATGCAAATTCAACAATTAATCTTTCTAGTTAAGAAAGACGCAGAAACAGGGCTAACGTTGTCCTATGTTTTCTTGTTTCTTTTTTTCTTGTGACTTTTTTTTACCAGGATCCCAATCACACACCGCTCTACGGCGACCATAATCGATACCTATCATTTGACATATGAAAACAATTACCTGATTGTGGTCTCTCATTTATGATTTGCAGCAACGTTCCCTGATAGCTTGTTATTATTGTGGTTGTTGTTAAGATTCGCACTACTTTGGTGAAGCCGACTTTTGGCACGTAAGCAGTTTAGAATATCATACAATGTATTGCAGTGGAATACAAGATAACCGTACAATTATGTCGTTTCCCCCACTGTCTAGCGCCAAAGATACCGCCACCAAACATGATCGTGACCATCATGTCTTTTGTATATCTGGCACTGTATTGTACACTATCTTTTCCTTTTTATCTATCTATCTATCTATCTATCTATCTATTTATCTATCTATCTATCTATCTATTTATCTATCTATCGTATATATCGATATATTGGACAGAAGTTCAATCTCTCCCTGCAAATTTTCTCTTAAATCCTGTGTTCCCGTGAAGTCATCGGCTTTCCGTCGTAGGGCGACGTTGACCGTTCATTTTCAGAAATCATCTCTGGCAGTTTCTTCGCATGTCGACTACAAGCCTGCTCATAATCTACAGCAGCAATGACATCTGCTACTGGTAGAGTTACTTGACGCAACGATAAGTGGCGCCCCTCATGTGCTTTTTTGTATTCTCTCTTCAACGGCAGGAACTATTAGCTTCAGCGATCGGTATCATTCATTGCACCGCTAGGCCTTCTCCTCTCAGGTGTCTGGGGAGATGCTGGGGTTATTCATTTGTCCCTTCAGTACATACCTGTATCGCAACCTCTGACCATCACGGCTCATCTCTCTCCGACGCAGTTCGGCGTAAAAATAGGGGGTTGGGAAAGACGTCGACAGCAGGACGTTGGATAACTGATAAGGCGGAGAAGTCCTAGACTAACGGCTTGAAGTTTATTGCGGCCCAGTGGAAGATTTAAATTATCAGACACTGGTCGGTGTCAACTAGCAATTGAGCTGCAACTGCCTTAGTCACGACGTCAACTGCCTTATTCACTGTTTAAAACATTTTTCTTTTGTTCTCGAGAAGACAACATTTACAAATCAAATGAAACCCACGCCATGTACTTTGTATCAGCGTTTCCAGTATAATACATTTTAATCTTAGTGTTTCAAATGTTAGAGCAAGGCCATCGATTTTAGGGGACTGCGGCATTATTACCTTCCACTATTCGACAGGCACTTAATTGTATCGACTTCGAAAGTATGAAAGGCGAAGCCAACCACTGTGGATTTCAAACACAGAAAGTAAAGACGGACAAAATGCCGGCGTGTTAACGCTTCTGCCTGCTTGTCACTTTTGCGGTATGAAATATTACCAAGCTGTCTCACACAACCATTATAACCAAAAAATTACAGATAAATTGAATTTCTGAGCGTTTCGTCTTACACAGACATATACTGATGCTGTGTCTCTTCTTCCCCCTCTCACCATTTTATAAATAAACAAACTTACCTCCCCGCCCCAAGTTGTTTGAAATATACTCTTTATTAATCTATTCATTGGTTTTTCTCCATTAGAAGCTGAGAACAACGGAGAACATATTTTTGGTAAACCTGGCCCTTGCTGATTTATTTGTTTCGAGTTTTGTGAATATATTTAGCCTTGTAGGTAAGCAGGACATAGTGTTTTTGATTGTCGAGCTATATCTGTGTATATATATATCAGTCTTTTATCAGAGTTTAACTTTTTTGTCAGAGATGTACAAATATGATGTATATGTATGTATGTATGTATGTATGTATGTATGTATGTATGTATGTATGTATGTGTGTATGTATGTGTGTATGTGTGTATGTATGTATGTATGTATGTGTGTATGTATGTGTGTGTATGTATGTACGTATGTATGTGTGTATGTATGTACGTATGTCATTATTCAGTTTATTTCAAGATTTCTTGCCAATAGAGAAAGAACCGATTTCTAACCTAGATACACGGTACCTTCATTGGAATTTGAACACCACCAACACGGTATATATGTCAACGTATATGTATGTATGTATGTAAGTATGTATGTATGAATGTATGTATGTATGTATGTGTGTATGTGTGTATGTGTGTATGTGTGTATGTGTGTATGTATGTATGTATGTATGTATGTATGTATGTGTGTGTATGTATGTACGTATGTCATTATTCAGTTTATTTCAAGATTTCTTGCCAATAGAGAAAGAACCGATTTCTAACCTAGATACACGGTACTTTCATTGGAATTTCAATAGCACCAACAGGGTATATATGTCAATGTATATGTATGTATGTATGTATGTATGTATGTATGAATGAATGTATGTATGTATGTATGTATGTATGTGTGTGTATGTATGTGTGCATATTCACATACTTTTACTTGTCATTACAGGAGCCGTAGCGGGTGAAGTGTATTTCAAGGACAAGAGAGTCCTTTGTGTGTTCATTGGCTTTTTCTGTTTGGTCTGCTGCCTGGTTTCTCTCTTCAATATCACAGCCGTGGCCTTCAATCGCTTCATCTTCATATGTCACCATAACTACTACCGCGGAATGTTCACTCCGACGAAAAGCTTGATAATAGCGATTTCTCTGTGGGTGTTTGCAGCCATTCTGGAATGTGTAAATTTCATGCCATGGGGAAACCACGCTTACGACAAGAAGACGCTCACCTGCGTCTGGGATCGAACCGCTAGCCTTGGCAATACCATCTTCATCACCATTCTCGGTATTTCATTACCAGTGATGATCACAACGATGAGCTACGTTATGATATTCTACCACTTCTACCAAGCGAAGGAAAGGCTCAATAAGGTGAGATCCATCGTTTCTATCCTATCAAAATAATGTAAGAATAACTGCTCTCTGCAAAGGCCAAGAAGGGCAAAAAGGGCAAAAAGGGCAAAAAGGGCAAAAAGGGCAAAAAGGGCAAAAAGGGCAAAAAGGGCACGGGAAATCTCTCTGTCTCACTCTTTAAGTAATTCAGCATCAAACATGAGAGTCAGGTTTCATGCTGACACACTTTCCCTCTCTATACCACCATTTTGTCTTGCCGTCTTCCAACTGTATTCTAGATGTCTCATAACAAACATACACAGCCTTATTAAACAGTGTCCACGAAAACTCCTTTCACTGGAGTCAAATACAATCTCTCTCTCTCTCTCTCTCTCTCTCTCTCTCTCTCTCTCTCTCTCTCTCTCTCTCTCTCTCTCTCTCACACACACACACACACACACATGCACGCGCACAATACATATGAAATATTTGAAAGCAAAGATTTCGCATACAATTCATAATTTAATTCTGCTCCACAACTGTTTCGGCGATTGTTATACAAGCATTATCATTCGTATAATTCCATTTTTAATATCTAAAAAAAGTATTAAGACGGAAAGCTAGCTGAATCATTTACACGCCGGACTAAATGATTAGCTGCATTTCGTCCGTCTTTGCGTTTCGGGTTCAAATTACGCCGAGGTCGACTTTGCCTTTTCTCCTTTCGGGGTCGACAAATTAAGTACCAGTTGCGTACTTTCATTTGTAAAGTGTAAGAAGTATCAGCTTCAGTTAATACTTCACATTCGAGTGAAAATCTACGAAGTCAGGGAAAGATGAACAACCCAAATTTATCATATGTTTGTGGTTTTCGCAGCAGCGTAGAAAGAGGATTATGTTCGGTGTTATAAGAATTAGCTGCCAGTTTCCATGGACAAATCAACGCAAATAAAGCACAAGAGTTCAACCACAACGTGTCATTGGTTTGGGTGCATCGTTACAAAGTTTGTCAACGTTCTTGGAGAGCAGACAACCAATGGATGACAGTTCGGAGAGAGAATTCAGACAAAAACTGAAAGCTATCATCCATAAAGAAAATTACGAACTTGAGCATTTGTGCAATGCAAATGGAAGTGATATTTTTCGGTGTGTGTTTCAGAGTAAATCGCAAGTGTCCACCGAAGAAAAGCAGGTATTTGGACATAAAATGCAAAAAAGGATCACATTAAAATTTAACCATTCCACAACACCACTGGTACGTACTCATAAATTACTGCTCGTCCACATCTAGTAATACACCTAATTTAAGCTGCTTCAAGATCTACGACAGGATCTCATTTACCATGAAGTACAAACCACAAACAAATCATGGAGGACGTATTTAGTTTACTTTTTATTCAGGTTTCTACAAGAATTAGTACCTATCGACCGATTACATTTATCAAGTTTTGGATTCTAGAAACGTATCCTATTTGTTGACAACACGAGGTCATACGGTATACAAGGCGACCAATTAGAATTGTGAAACCTAGCTGGCCAAGTGGTTGTTTTTATTCCAGAACACCACTTCATAGGTACAGTCGCTCGATCAGGGAATCAAGAAACAATACAAGAACTAATATCACCCTAGCGTGTTGCGTGCTGCCGTCGATGAAGAACAATACAGGCAAATGATTGCCATAAATTATCAACTCATTCACAGTTAATGATCGTTTATTTATGATCTCTGATTCTTGGAAAAGCATCGAGTCGTTGATTCTACCAGGGAGAATTGGTACATTCTGTAAGCATCTTGTACACGCAAGTAAATCTATCTCCACTGTTACATCGTGTTTCATTAAACTTCAAGCTTTCTATTTTTGCTGCATAAAACGATTTACGGCGTGATTTTATTTGTAAAATATGAACTTCTAAGCAAATGTTTGCACCGAATGACCTAAGCACTTCGTAAATGGTTTTCTTTTTCTCATCAAATGATTGCTTCCTTTTTGTTTGGATCAGTTGCCCGAAGAAAATACTCCCCACCTCGTTCGCATAATTTTGTTTGCACATACACGCACGTACGGGTGCGCACACACGCACACACGCGCGCACGCACGTTCATTATACATTAAGAGCCGAAAGACCGCCCTCCGGTTGGTTGTCGGTTAGTCGCTAAATGATTTTGACATATTTGATTCCGGATTTGCGCAAGTTTTCTGCCACGTCTAATTTTCCTTTGTGTTCTTTCTTCGTTGCTCAATAAATTCAAGGCATGACTATAGAAGTGTGCCTCGACGATTTTGTTTCCTCATAACTTTCTACAAATACCTTTCAGATGATGTAGATTACAATTATATCGGAATTTAAGGTGTAAAGGGAGTTGAGAGGATATTTCACAAATCTCGCCCTTGTTTCTTCATACGTTTTGCTGATATAGATTACAATTATGTAAAAAAACAAACTTTTTAGACCCATGCAATCCCTGCTATTTCTAGTATATTAAACGGCCACGTAGAGGTTCGGTCATTCTTGAGTTTATTTAAAAGAGAGAAATTGAGAATGCTATAAAATAGCGAAAGAAATATGCATTAGATACTCAGAGTTAGCCATTGTATACGTTTTTTATGAAGATTTCTTGCAGGCGATTTCCTAAAAAAGGTAGAACAGTCCTCAAAATGATTTTTTTAAATTCATAATTGTAATTAGAAAGCTGGGTGGTTTGGCGCATTACTTAAAAAGAGCAACAAATGTAGAATAAGTCCTGGGGTCGATTTGTTCGACTAAAGGCAGTGCTCCAGCATGGCCACAGTTAAATGACTGAAACAAGTAAAATAGTAAAAGTGTATACCAAATTTACCAGAGTTTAGAAGAAGCAGAACAGGTGATTCTCGAATAAATATTTTGAAAAAAAGTATTGGAAAATGATTCCTTAAAGAGTAAAGTTGTTTAAAGAGTTTTGTTTGCGAAATGTTTTCTAAAACCAGACATCCTTGACAACAGTTGGCGGGTGTGACTGGATAAATGCAATCAGAACTCTGAAATATTATGAAGATGGCGTGGAACGTAAGAGAATAATGTCGTGTTGGATAAGAAGAATGACGAATAAAGACACTATGGAGTTGAAACTGGTGGAACAGATAAGAATTTAAAAACAGAATACTATTTTGAAGTGCTGAAATGAATTGTAACGTTTATGAAGTGTCTAAATGAAAGTGGTTTGGCTTTTAGAGATGATAAGGTGAAGAAGAGATCATCAAACAATGGAAACCTTATGAAGATTATTGTATCTATTGCAGACAGGTTCTAAAAGCTATCCGGTAGCTTGCAAAGAAAATCGAACCAACTTTGTTTAGAAGATATAAACAAGATTATGACAATGGGCAAAATAATGCAAGGTTTATAGTGTGATAATGAATGAACATGTATACAAAGCTATGACCATTTAGTCAATAAAAATGTACGTTTTATGTAAATTGAATCATGTTTGTCATACCTTTGTTTACATTCCCTACAAGTAGATCTTCACTTCATAGTCAATAGACAGGAAAGCAAAACAGGCGATCTCTAATGATTGTTTCATGAAAGACGAAACTAGTTTGATTTATACTTATTCTAAGCTAGTGAAAGGATTTGGTTGATCTTTGCACAACGTGCCGCGGAGTGAGATCAAATCTGAAACCGTGTAGCTTCGAAGCAAACTTTATGTAGCCATGCTTGAAGCTATTAATCTGGCAGCAAGATTTATATTACAAAGAGATGGAGGAATGTGATTCGCCAAGACAAAAAAATGCACCACTAGAGTCAAGTTTAAGAGTTTTCCATCAGGAATTGAACGTACGAACTTGTCCTTTGACCTGTAATATTTGCCACCGGAAAGAGACTATTGTCATCTGTTGTTTAAATTCCACTCATTTCTCATCGAGCAGACAAACCAGTGATCAAAAGCGTTCCAGCCGCGACCAGCTGCCATTATTTAGGCATCGTCTGTTTTCATTTTCCAATATGTTCTTTCCTTTTTAGAGTGGGATTTCAAGAAAAGTTTAGCCATTCTTAGCAGGTCGAGCGACTATGTAAAGACTTGCTTCAAAGAAAAAAAAATTATCAATTGTTGTTTAGTAAAAGGCCAGCACTGACTGAACAGGCCTATGACCAAATGTACTCCAACCCTGACCACCCCGTTTAATTATTTATATTTTTAGATATAGTCTATCTAAAAGCCACATTAATCATTCTGTTTTCTTATTTTTGTGAGATGTTTGAATGTGGTTTTGTGATTTGAGAGAAATTTCGCTGTTATATCAAACACTGGTCGAGTGACCTCGCGGAGGCTTCCTTGTTGGTTTGTATATTGTTAGTAGAAACAGACGGTGATTGTGAAGTCGTGAGAAATAGGGGAACCAGCGGAATAGATTACACTCGGCTGCCATTTCTCATCTTGAACATTTTATGCGGGAAAATAGCTGCATTTGTTTGGAAAGCGTGATGCGGGTGACACTTGTCCGAAATCTTTCTTTATAAACAGAAGATTTAGTTCTAGTAAAAAGTGAGTGGCTATTCGTTTGTCTTTCATCTTTTCTTTGTTTCAGTCATTAGACTGCGGCCATGCTGGAGCGTCCGCCTCGAAGAATTTTAGTCGAACGAATCGCCCCCTGTCCATTATGTATCTTTCGGCCTCTTTTGCTGAACCACTAAGTTACGGTGGCGTAAACAAACCAACACAGGTTTCCAAGTGGTGGTGGGGGACAAACACAAAAACACACACACACATCTACGACGGGAACTTTCAGTTTTCGTCTGCCAAATCCACTCACGCGGCTAAAGTAAAAAAAAACATTTGCCCAAAGTGATATGCAGTGGAACTGAACCTGGAACCCTATGGTTTGGAAAGAAACTTCTAACCACACAACCACGCCTGAACTTATATTCCTCACTATTTTCACGCCATAAACGCGATATTGAAAAGACAGTGCAAGCAGGCTTAGAATATAAGACGAGGAATTAAGGGATCAGATTGATGATTGTAGTGTAGGATCAAGGGTTGTGGGTTAAGCATACGAAATCACAATTTTATTTTCTCATTTAATTTTCATTTTTCTCTCTTTTATTTCAATTGTTTTTTTCTTATAGAACCGGAACCAATCGGACAAGAAAAATACTCTGCAAGAATCCAAAAAACTAATGACGACACTTTTCTCGCTGTTCGTTGTGTTTGCTATATGTTGGCTGCCCTATGCTTTCATTGCCCTGACCGACGTCTACGACACTTTTGACCCTCTCGTGCATATCTATTCAGTAACATTTGCACACATGAATTCCTGTCTCAATCCAGTGGTCTACGTTACCAACAACGAGCATTTCCGGAAGGCTTTCAAGAAAATCGTCTTGTTTCAGTGCAGATATGAGCAACGAAAGGTGGCCAACTGTTCTATACAAGAGACTCAACTGTACTCCATCACTAAAAATGGATGAAATTACAACTGTAGCCGTACTACCACCACCATCACCACAACCACACCACCTACTACTACTACTACTACTACTACTACTACTACTACTACTACTACTACTACTACTACTACTACTGTAATCATCATTAGTGTTTCTACTGCTTAAACCACCCCCGTCTTTGTCACTGCCACTATCACCAACATTGCCACTACTACGGGATCATTATCTCCTCATAATCATTACCCATTATCATCATCAGCAGCAGCAGCAGCCCCACCACCACCACCACCGCCACCACCACCGCCACCATGTTTTATTCGGTGTAAAGTATGTTCTTCTTGGCTTATTTTTACCAGCAAAGGATTTGCGATTGTTGAATATACACTCCATTGCCTTGAGTGAAAAAAAAATTAATATATTTAATTTATTTTGCAAGCATTCAAAACATTTAATAGAGCTTCTTGTAGAAGAACAGCAAGACTTGCTACGCAAAAACGTGGTAGCAACGAATCCGACCAGAAAAATTTCCAAGAAAATTTGAAAACTTCGCGAACATAAGCAAATTAAAAGAGGAATGATAAAACATTATTACAATTAAACAAACTCAGTTGAGATCAGATATACAAATGAAAAAAGAAAAAATAAATAACGATAGCTTTAATACTTATTTACATTTGACGGATATTTGTCTTCATCTTGTTTGTTGTTAACACAACGTTTCGGCTGATATACCCTCCAGCCTTCATCAGGTGTCTTGGGGAAATTTCGAACCTGGGCTCTCATTCCTAAGGTATTTTTCGATGTTATTATTATCATTATTCAGGTCACTGCTTGGAATCAAACTTGGAATCAATAGCCAGCTGGAGACGATGTTTCCTGGGGCTAAATTACAGCAACATTCGTCCTAAACCAGGACTGCCATGCTATGTTGGCAAACAATCTTTACTCCAAAGTACTGTTGCTGAATATCTCTCGTTGTGAGATTTACAAATAGCAATTTCCTAATAGAATCTCTGCCTCTCATTTATTTGCAACGTAAAAATCGCCACAGTTTTGGTGACGCCAACGTGCAAACATGCGCACAAAATTGTTACACATCCATACACACACACACACATACATACATACATACATACATACATACATACATACATGCGCAAATACTTAAATGTGCTTAACGAAACTAACAGGGAATCTTGCTACAGCTCCTGCTGTATGGATGCTCGCGAATCGTAAGGACCGAATCCACTTACAAATTATTGCATTCATCCCCAAAAATATAAACGATGCGAAATCTGAAATAGTAGAACATTGCAGTGTCAAGTTCCGCTTCCTTTGTTTTTCTTTTAAAGTAGATCGATAGCAGTAGTATCGGGAATAGTCTTTGGTCGATTCAGTAAATCAAATCTTCCCCATTACCTGAAGTTATGTCTTTGTTTACTGTTAAAAGAAATCAATTTAATTTAATAAATTGCAACGTAAAAATTGAAAACATATTTGTTTTGTTGTTTGTGCTGTTGTTGTTGTAATCATTTACTTTCAGATATCAACCCTGGTTGAGCAGGCCAATGACCAAAGCTAAGAATAAAAGAATAAAGAATAAATAAATAAAAACATACAAAGGCATATAAATATATGAAAATATGAAAAAAAATATACAATGTATAATTTTAAACTTTAAATGACTAAAAATATATAATATATACACATATGCACATATCGATGGATGGCCGTTGACTACTCATGAGTTCTTCCGGCCTTTGACGGGTTATATTTTTCGTTCCGCAGGCTGTTCAACAATCACCCTTCTCACCAAGCAAGCTCGATGGGGTGGCCAGTTTAGTCGCCGACGAACCAACCATGTCACTGGTTGTTCTGCGCTACATGTTACCAGCAACGCTCAAAAGTGACCGTTGTGTGTGTGTGTGTGTGTGTGTGTGTGTGTGTGTGTGTGTGTGTGTGTGTGTGTGTGTGTGTGTGTGTGTGTGTGTGTGTATACAGGGTGCGATGGGTAAACTATCGCCATTTTATAATTTTAATTTCACGCATGCGCATTGTTTTTTTGTCGACTACACAGTATAGTAGGGTCCGTTGGGTACCGTCTGTGAGGAAAACAGCACCATGACGCATTTCACTCTGCCAGAAATTTGGAAACGACATGCTGTACTGCTTGGCATTCGCACCGTAAGTGATAAATATTGTGCCCAGAGTGATAAAAATCAAACATCCAGTCAACATCTTGGTGTTTGGAGTGATCACTAGTGATAAGCGATGTTAAGCCTCCATTCATCTACCCACATGATCTCACACTCAACACGGAGGCCTACATCAAGTGCTTGGAGGATGTAATGCTGCCCTGGATCAAGAGGGTGGCTGCTGGAAGACTCTATGTCTGGCAACAGGACTCTGCACCCTGCCACACAAGCAGGAGAACCCAGTCATGGCTGTCATACAATTTCTGCGACTACATCAACCCTAACATCTGGCCACCTATCTCTCCAGACTGCAACCGCCTTGATTATTATGTGTGGGGCACAGTTGTGCGAGAGACCAACAAAATTCCTTGTAACACCAAAGATGAACTGAAGGCAAGGATTATGGCAGCATTCACCAACTTAAACAAAGAGATTGTCCAGAAGAGTTGCAGGAGATTTCGAAGTCGTCTGGAGGCCATAGTTGAAGCCAATGGCGATTTTATTGAATAAATTTACTGTTTGATATTTAAAGATATTTTAATGTAATTCTGGTAAATATATTTGTTAAATTGAGATGTCAGAGTTATTTTCATTTTTGGGTAATTCAGACGACAATTCATTCACCGCATCTTGGATGTATATATATATATATATTAGAAGAAGAAAAGGTATTTAAGAATCTAGGCAGATATCAATAAAGCACTGTTTTAAACGAGTTTGGTTAATTATATCCAACAATTGGATGCCAATAAATGTAAACATGTATACATACACACACACACACATACACACACACACACACACACACACACACACACACACACACACACACACGCATATATGCATACATACACATACATGTAATACATACTTACATGCTTACACACGACAAAAATGAATCCTTTGTATTGGGCAACAAGTATATAAAAAATAATACATCAAAATGGATTTATTGATTTATTCAGGATCTCTAGAATAAAATGAAAGATAATGCTTGAATGGAAAGGATGAAATGTTTAATAACTAAAGTCATTGTAACATTCACAAAAGATTCAAATGATATTCAGTCCGACATAAGACAAGAAAGCAAATGGCTTCTTTGTTTGCCAGCGTTTGTCTGAATATAGTCTTACCTACACATAATGACGTAAGAATATACACCGACACATTAAAATGATACATACTTACACACACACACACATATATTATACATACATACATACATACATACATACATACATATATATATATATATATATATATATATATATGTGTGTGTGTGTGTGTGTGTGTGTGTGTATGTATATATATATATATATATATATGTATGTATGCATATATGCACATGTGTGTGTGTGTGTGTGTGTGTACTGGGAAACCTTTTCGATTAATCCGTTAAACAATAATTAACAATAAATATGGATTTAGGATTCACTAAATTTTATAACAATAACTGCTTGATAGCATATTTCTTTTTTTTTTTATTGCCCACAAGGGGCTAAACATAGAGGGAACAAACAAGGACAGACAAACGGATTAAAAGAAATATAAGGAAATTTCAGTGGGGACTGGAAAATCCAACGTTTCGGAGAGAGTCATTGTTAAGGGAAAAATTGAAGAAAGAGACATTAATGACACACTGCAGAGTTTTACATCCTTTAAGATAGAAAAAAAAAAGACTGGTTGCAACTGACAAGGAACTTTAGTTGCATAATGTCTACAGTTTTGTTTCTTTAATTTTACCCGTCTGCACCCGCCTCACATTCCAGATAACGGTTTTGCGTTGTTCCTCTTGTAGCCGGCGCCTTACAATAATACAGGGTGTCCAGAAAGTTTCGCCCGATTTTTGTTTGATTGTACTTTGTGTTGTATTATTATATACCCCACTAATGCGCATTGTGTTCGTGAATGGCTTAACATCTTTTTTAATAGCAGATGGGTTGGACGGCGTGTGCCGATCGAATGGCCAGCGCGTTCACCCAATTTAACCCCTATGGATTTCTTCTTGTGGGATGTTCTTAAAGACATCGTATACAAAGAGAAACCGCGAACCGTCGAGTTATTAGCAAGCAATCCGCCACAATCGACGAGGATCTGTGCCAAAAAGGCTTGTCGTAGCGTAGCTTTGCGTTTGCTTTCTTGTATCGAAAACAATGGAGCACAGTTTGAATCATTTCGTTCGTAGTTATCCTTGTTGCATCATTGTTTCATTCGTAATTATTATTCATCATCGTTCTATACAATAAAATTAATTGAAAAACCTACAATAGTTTTCAAAATAAGAATCGGGCGAAACTTTTTGGACAGCCTGTATTTTAATTCTTTTTGAAACAAATTGACTTGATTCTCAGTTAAAACAATTTGATTTCTTACATGATGCTAAAACTCTTGAGCAAAGTATGAACGTTGCTACAATCATCATCATCAGCACCAACCATTTTTCAGTTTCTCCGAGAAATATAACGCCTACAGTAGAGACTAAAGAATCAAACTTATCTTTATGGATAAATATATATACGAATTCATGTCCGTACATTTACGAGTCTCTGTGATATTAAGGAAAGTTCCGGGATAAGCTCGTTGAGTGACGAGCAAAATAACTTGTTTCGTTCGTATTTACGACTCATCAGAATATGCATTGCAATTCTCACTTAGAAATAATTAACCCTGATACATTATCTAATCTCACTTTGAGCCTTGTTCCTCCTCATTTCGTCGCGATATTTGCTTTTAATAAAAACGATCTACCGGCTTTCCTCGCTTCGCTTTCTTTCTTTCGTTCTCCCTCTTTCATTTTTCTTTCTGTTTTTTTTTCTTTCTTTCTTTTCTTTATTGATCACGTTTATCTTCTGTATTTTCCCCACTTCCCTTCCTTCTCGCTTCCGTTTCTTTCCCTGATCTATATTCTCAATCTTTCTTTTTTTTTTTTTTTCTCTATTCATAATCCACGACAAGCGTCAACAGCCGTTCCGCCGGTCAATGCAAATTCATTCGTTACACAACACAAACTACTCAACGTTCAAAGCCATCCAACGCTGAAAAGGCATCCCACCCCTCCTCCCACCCTCCATTCACCCATTCATCCATCTCTGTCTGTCTGTCTGTCTGTGCGCGTATATGTATGTAGGAAGAGGGAGACGTATGTATATATGAGATGCGTATGAATTTATTTGTTAATGTGTGTGTGTGTGTGTATGTGTATGTATATATACATATACACATACACACACATATATGTATTTATATATATGTACACATACACACACACATATGTGTGTGTGTGTGTGTATATATATATATATATATATATATATATATATATATATATATATATATGAGAAAGGGAGATAGTAAGACAAGGTGAGGGGAGACAGAGGAAGAAAGAGAGAAACGAAGAAGGAACCAGAGAGAGAAGAAAGAGAGAGAGAAAGAAAGAAAGAAAGAAAGAAAGAAAGAAAGAAAGAAAGAAAGGAAAAAAGAAAGGGAAAGAGGAAGAAATAGAGGGAGAGAAAGAGAGAGAGAGAAAGAGAGAGAGAGAGAGAAAGAGAGAGAAAGAGAGAGAAAGAGAAAGAGAGAAAGAGAAAGCGAGAGAGAGGGGGGAAGCTTATTTTATAAGAACAATAACGGTATAATATCCAAGAGGAGAAAATAATGCGGGTTTCAACCAAACGATGTATTAAGTGAAAACGTACAATAGCCAACATCATGGAAGTCAGATCTTTGAAAAGAAGTTTGTATTGTCCGTTTTTCTACAGTTCAGTCACTTAGTGCCAAATTTGCGAAGAAGTACGAATATATTGGACATCTATTAAACAGTCCGAGACAAAATATCTTATAGCTTTCTTTTGCTTTCGTATCTCGCTTTTCTGTGTTCATATCCTACAAGACATTAACTTGGTGCTTCGTCCTTTCTGATTAAATGAAATAAGTGCCACTAACTAATTATATTAGTTTATTTAATTGACAATATTGCCTGCCATGTAAATATAATTGTCAAAGAAATTTTATGTTAATCAGATTTTTCAACAAATTACTTGAAACTTTGATAACGACATGTTTTGATGTGCATTAAAATATATGTAACTTATAATATATGTATATATATATATATATATATATATATATATATATATATATATATATACACATACATATACATATAAAGGGCAAATTTCGCCATTCTCGGTAGATTGAATAAATAGATGGACAACCTTTATCGATTTCCGAACTGTATTGGGTTCCCATCAGAAGTGTTTATATCAATTCAACCAATTCCAGGAACCTGTTTATATACTCAACATATCCAGGAGCTACAGCAGAACTGGGGCTGCCGATTTGCATACCGTACGTGTTTAATACTTTATTTGGTGCTGCTTTGGCGTGTACAGGGGAGATTATTTTAGGTTAATTTAGTAGTTCGTTTTTCAATTTCTAGAAACCCGTAAGATGTTGGCTAAAGATTTTCACAATGTGATCAGCGACGAGACAAAGGCAATTACATTTTGTACCAGAAACCAGCACTAAATTCAGATCATTTCTTAAGAAAAAGAAGGGTGCCACTTTGGCGTGTGATCTACAATTTAAAGGGAGATTACTTTAGGTTAGTTTTTATAGATTTTATTATTTAAATCAGTATAATAGAAAAAAGTAATCTCCCTTGTAGATCACACGCCAAAACAGCACCCTTTATTTTATATATGTGACTTAGTGGTTAGGGTGTTGGACTCATGATAGAAAGATTATGGTTTCAATTCCTGGACCGGGCGACACGTTGCATTCTTGAGCAAAACACTTCATTTCACGTTGCTCCAGTCCACTCAGCTGGCAAAAAGAGCGGAATCCTGTCATGGACTGGCGTCCCGTCCAGGTGGGGAACGGAAACCGGGAAATCGACCCTATCAGTCTGATAGGAACTTTACTTTCCTGAAATACTTTTACTCGTTCAATATGAGGGAATGCTTATTTTAAACTCATCTTCATTACACTTATTTAGTTTGTCAAAGTTAATATTCTTCAGCCAGATTAAGAAAACTTTGATTAAAATCACCATAGATATGTCCAGCATGGATCTGTTTCACCGAATACGGTGCTGTAAGCCAGCTTGCCAGGGTGAAATGATGGTTTCGCCATTCAGTCTTCCCGTATTTCTTTTATGACTTCATTGTTCTGCTGGTCGGCGGTCAGCAATCTCTCATGCTTTTTCTCGGTCCTTGTTCTCTCGTTGTTGGAGCTGGGGACCGTTTTGGCCACTTTGGACGGTAAACATAAACATCTGACCTTCAGAATTTTAAAACAAAAAAGAAATGACACATTTAGTAAGAAACTGTTCGATCATTCGATATAGACAAGTGACTAGTACGTCGTTCATCTGTGGCCAACGAATGCTTTTCACCTATCTGATTGGGAACCTTGCCTATTGCCAAAACTGAGACTACTTTATCCAGAATACCTTCGAATTGTTATTGCATTACACAATAGTGGTACCAGCGCATCAGCTGATGAAGCCACCTGTTAACGAATTGATGCCTGTAGTTTTACGAATGTTACTAGATGTCAGCCAGACACACTGAGTACGTGTGATATCAAGGTACGGGGTTCCGTGCATAATGGGGAATATCGTAGATTCGTTTGAGCAAACACATATCATTTATACTTTCAGTGACTGATGCCTCTAGCTTTGCAATACAAGTAGAACATGGGAAAACCTCACCATATACTTCTAAATAGCAACACTTTGTGTTTTAACCCGTAGCATCGGAGACTACGGGCGTATATGGTTCAACAACCGTGAAACAACTGAAGAAAACTGCAAATGACGGGTCGAAGTAAATGTCGACATTTTGCCTCTTTTTTTTTTTTTTGTCTTGTGAACGACTTCAATGTTTATAATATGAGGGAGCACAGCAAGAATAATAAGTTAGAAAATTACTACTTTTAAATCCCACAACGAGAGATATTCAGTAAAAGTACTTTGTAGTAAAGATTGTTTGCCAACATAAGATGGCAATCCTGGTTTAGGATAAATGTTGCTGTAATTTAGCCCCAGGAGATATCGTCTCCATCTGACTATATGACACGATCTGTCTCCTTATATTTTCGAACAAGGGAATCTAGTACCCCAACTCAGCTCAAAACAATATCTGTGTATGGCGATTTCCGGGTTATTTCCCATCATCAGCACAGAAAAATTGTTCGGCTAGATACAAACAAGAGATACTTTGGAAACAAGCAAGAACACATCATTTGAAAAGATTTTATTTTTTTCCCCAATGTCAATAAATCGATAATAGCTTATGGAAAATATTAAATATTTCCCATAAATAGTATTGTTTTACCTATTTCTTTTCCTGGCACCGCATATACTGAAGAGAAAGCTTCACGTTGTGAAGAGTTTACTAAGCAAGATATTCGTGAATATTGCTATGAATTTTGTAAGAATAGATTCTCTTTAGAGCAAGAAGTTTTCACACTCAAAGAAATCCACGAACAAACAAAAACAAAAGAAAAACACAAACTATTAATGCGAAATATGTGGAAAATATTTTGTCCATATCAGTTATTTTCCAAATAGTTATCTATAATCGCAATAAAGAAACTGACTGTTGCCATCCATTTTGTATGTGAGAATAATTTCAATTTTGTTTGCTGAGACGTTGTTAGATGAGGAGAATAAAAGAGAAAAATACAGAATATCCATAACTACGGTTGGTCGAGTATACCTGAGACGGAGAGATGTTTCCCAGGTGTAGGCATTATGGTCTCCATTGTTATCAGAAAATCGTTTCCTTTGTTCGTATCATCTCTATGTGGATTCCAATTCACAACCACCCCCTCGTGTCTGTCTGTCTGTCTCTCTCCCTCTCTCTCATTCTCTCTCCCTTCAATGTGTAGAATCAAAGCATACTTAAAGACGCTGAAGAGAAAAACATTTTTTACACCTTTTCACAGAACATGGAGGAAAACTACAAAACTATTTTTCGGTTTATAATACCACCTCCACCACCAAAACCACCACCACCACCACTAGTAGTAGTGGTAGTAGTAGTAGTAGTAGTAGTAGTAGTAGTAGTAGTAGTAGTAGTAGTAGTAGTAGTAGTAGTAGTAGAAAAAGCAAATGGATGCCCAAGAAATATAGGATTATTGAGAAGGACAGTGTAGAGAAAATTTTAAGCTCTGAGCGACGGGACACCGCAAAATGGTTTTGATTCTCAGCTGGGTGTTACACATTATTTACTTATGGAAAAATATAAAGGTTACAGTTTTCGTTTTGTTCCAGGAAAAAGTAATATAACAGCACCACTATCTACTGTTGGCTGACGTGAAAAGATACAGGCACTGAACATGCTGAGCTCACAATGCGGTTTCGTTTCTCGGTGGAACCCAACTCGACGCTCTTTGTTGAAATCTTTTATTTGTTTCAGAGATCAGACTGCGGTCATGCTGGGGCACCGACTTTGAAGAATTTTAATGGAATGAATCGACCCCAGTACTTAGCTTTCCCTTTTAAGTCTGGTACTTATTCTATCAGTCCTTTTTTGTCGAACCGCTAAGATACAAGGACGTAATCAATACTCAGCGGTTAACAAGCGAGTTCCAGATCAAGCGAGTCTTTAAGGATCCTTACCCGCTCTACTATGCAAAGCATGCATCGTCTGCTCCTGTTTATGTAGGACTCCAGTTGCGTTATGACCCTCCATTTAATTCCGTATGGAGTTCCGTCATCCTTAAGATACCACACGTGGCTGGCCCGGGACGTAACGTAACGTCTTTCCGGAACCCTAAAAGAAGACCTGTGGTTATACAGGCGCTGTTTAAAGGCCGTTCCAGTCGACCCGATATATTTCCGAACTTGAGTGCTGGTTGTGTTCACGCCTCTGGTGTATGTATCTTCAGTTGGCTCCGGGCCTGGAGTTGTTGTTGCCGCTGCTGTTGGTGGAGCTGTCATCGGTATTGTTATTACAAGGCGTGGGTCCGGCAATAATTGTTGCCGTTCCACTAGTTATATATATACGTGTGTGTGTGTGTGTGTATGTGTGTATATGATGGGCTTCTTTCAGTTTCCGTCTACCGAATCCAAGTCACAAGGCTTTGTTCAGCCTGAGGGCTAGAAAAAAAATCTCTTACCCAAGGTGCCACGCAGTGGGACTGAATCTGGAACCATGTGTTTGGGAAGTAAACTTCTTAGCACATATCCACAAGTAAGTTTGAAGATTTACGTCTAAAAAAAACCCCCAAAAAACAGCGATGTGTGACGAAGGGAGAAAGAGGCGAAGAGAAAAAGAAAGAGGCAGGGAGGGAGAGAGAGAGAGAAGAAGAAGAAGAAGAAGAAGAAGAAGACGAAAAGAGATAAAAACGAGATATAGAGTAATAAATAAATAAATAAATAAATAAATAAATAAATAAAAACAAGTTCAGATAAGAGTGAAAAAGAAAAGAAAGAAAAAGAATGAAGAGACGACGCAAGAATGGAAGAATGGAAGAGTGGCAGAAAGAATATAAAATATTAAAAAAAAAAAAGTAAAAATAGAGGGAAAGAAAGAAGAATGGCAGAGAGCAAGAAAGAGTAATAGAATGAGAAAGTGTTAGAAGGAAAAACGTTAGAAAGAAGGAAAGATTGCGAGAGGATTCGAAAAATGACTGCAAGATGAATATGACAAAGAAGAAAATGGCAAAAAGAATCGTTCGCCACCAAAAAAGAATGAGTGAAAAAATGAAAACATGCGAAGAAGAAGAAGAAGACGAAGACGAAGAAGGTGTGGCAGAAAGAATGTACGTGTGTGGGTGTGATGCCGTTAAACCAATTTTGGTAAACTCCACGGGACACAACGAAGTTTGCGTTGAATTTATGAGTGTACGTGTAGAATTTAGTTTCTATAGATCTGAAGTGGGTCGGGTGGGTAGAACAGCTGTCGATGCCGTTTGCTCTTGAGTTTCAATCCTGATCAAATAAACATCATGATCAAAAGTGATCCAACCGTGATCGTCCCGTCTTTTTTTTTCTTTCTTTTTTTCTTTAGGAATTATCTAAGACTACACTGGCTAATGTTTTCGTCCCTTTTAAGATGGTAGGGTATGTGATTCGAAGTAGATTTAGCTGCTATTTCTTGCAACCAGGTTGCGTCTCACACGTTGGCTCCGTGTCAGGACAGTGTTTATGTTGTATGTAGTAAATATATTGGTATGTCAGTCTTAGGTAGACACCCAGTGCGTGCGTGCGTGCGTGCGTGCGTGCGTGCGTGCGTGCGTGTGTGTGTTCTTATGCCTATGTATAACTAAGTATATGTCTATGTATGTGTAGGTATATACATGTTTGTGTGTACGTGTGTATATATAATGCTTCATATTAACTCTCACATATGTATGTATGACTAGACAACACACGCGCGCGCACATAGTGGCGTCACTAAGTTTGGAGATAATTAGCGTTAATTGTTTCCGTTTATCTAATTACTAACATCTCTCTCTCTCTCTCTCTCTCTCTCTCTCTCTCTCTCTCTCTCACTCTCTCACTCTCCATCTATCTATCTATCTATCTATCTCTGGGGTAATGGGAGGACGGAGTGTGTGAATTACAACAGAATATTTTAAAACTGTTTTATGTAGATTTCTTTATTAAAATTCTAAACTAACATCATGGAATTACGGGTCGGGTAGTATTGAGAAAGCTGGTGAAGACTCGTGGCCTAGTAGTCGAGGTGTAGCACTTACGATCACCAGATCGTACGTTCGATTCCCGGACCGAGCAGCGCATTGTGTTCTTGAGCAAAACCCTTCATTTCAAGTTGCCCCAGTCCACTTAGCTGTAAATGGCGAACCCTGCAACGGAATAGCCTTCCAATCAGGAGGAAATGCCGGCTTGCTCACTTAGCCAGCAGGGGCGGCAACATCCGAAAGCTAAAACAATAGGGAGCGCATTGTGATCAGCGCGGTATAACAACATCCAATTGTCTGATCGATCATGCGATTAATAAAATCTGCAATGAACTTCACGTAATTCAATTAAAACTTATTTTTAACAAGTAAACTAACAAGTCAAGAGATGAAAGCAGTATTCATTCTGACAAGTAGTGTTTAACACCACCTAGATACGGCTGTCCCCTTGGAACCAATGATACTGCTATTTTTAACCCCAGGAGGACATCTTCCCCAGCTAGTTATGCACTCTTCACTCGATATATATATATATATATATATATATATATATATATATATATATATATATATATATATATATACTAGCAGAGATACTTGGCATTGCTCGGGAATAAAATGGCATAGTTATGTTGAAAGATGTGATACGGGAAAGTGCCACATTGAAGACGAAACATTTGTGGAATAAATGATGGGCTAATTCGACTAAGCGGCACGTCATGCGTCCGTTTGGAGGATTCCAAGTCTTAACCTGTGATGGAAAATTGGTGGTGGTCGTGGTGGGAGGGAGGGATTGGATTTTTGAATGCACTGAAAAGTTGTCTGTGGACATATTCTCCTTGGCGGGGGTCGGTACTGCATCTAACACGACTCATCGTATGGTTGACAGTCGAATGAATTTTAGGTGTAATGGAGATATTGTACGTACATGGATACATTCCAGAAAGGGGCTGCAATGGGAGACGACAACCGGAAAGTGAACTGTTGAAATGTTGCAGAAGGCGAAGGGTTGACATTGGATTTCTGGTGTGGCTGTAGAATAAGAAACACAAACTGAACCTATGCAGTCACATGAGAATATGCAGTAATGAATTACTTGAAAAAATAAAGTGTAATGGCTTACCGTGTGGTTGGTGGGAGTGATTGGAGAATATGCTTTGATACTCAATAACATTACTGGAATTCCCACTTTAAGTTCCAATCTGTGGGGAAGTAGTCCTAGAGGATCCAATGAATTGAGGAATTCTGTTGGATAATTTATCACCTCTTCTGGATCTGTGATTGTATCAACTGACTTATAAATACGAGGGTTCTCAGGAAGGGACTGCAGTAGCTGCTCATTAATTCTACTTGCACTGCTGTTTTTTTTTGGGGGGGGGGGGTTGAGCCAGTATTGCTCTTTCACACACCCAATAGAGGATCTCCTCTTTGGAGACATTATGTCAAGAAATATGATGTAATAAAATGAGATGACAGTTGTACGTTAATAATGAAATGACAATAAAAAAAGTTAAAAAATATCAATATCTTAGCAAATTTTAAGAAATGCATACAATGAACTGAGATGATACAGTTATGTTAATTTATTGTCAATAAAAAAAACATTTATAACAATTTTAAAAAGATGAAAAACGTTCAGCGGATTAACCGCGCAGGATGTAAGGGAGACAATCAATTTCAGAAAGTTACTTCGCAGAGAGTTAC